>NW_013806295.1:0-521 GCF_000517525.1 Limulus polyphemus | reverse complement strand
ATCAGTCAGTAAGTGTTGTCAGTCATCCTTACTCATACACCAGGGTTACAAGTTAACATTAAAACGTCATCAGTCAGAAGTGTTGTCAGTCATCCTTACTCATACACCAGGGTTACAAGTTAACATTAAAACGTTCATCAGTCAGAAGTGTTGTCAGTCATCATTACTTATACCCCAGGGTTACAAGTTAACTTTAAAACATTCATCAGTCAGAAGTGTTGTCAGTCATCATTACTTATACCCCAGGGTCACAAGTTAACATTAAAACGTGCAAGCCTATATTTGCTTCCTGTGCATCTAGTACTATAAAAATCAGTAAGTAATATCAACGTTATTGTAGCTTACCAATAAACTCGAACCGTTTACTTTGTTTCAAACAAAATACTGAAAATAAACAAGAAGTCAACTCTGTAATCTAGGTTGTATTACCAATGCTAATCATTTGAAACACATAAGGGACTGTTATATATATTGAAATATTTTTCTTTTGCAGTTCTAAAAGATGTAATTACAATTTAAAA
>NW_013806294.1:0-522 GCF_000517525.1 Limulus polyphemus | reverse complement strand
TGCTTTCCCATCGTATTGCTGTGGCTTCCTTCGTACTGGATCACTCCTAGTACTGACATTCATATCTGTGATGTGACTTCTAACAGGACTGAATATGTCTGCATTAGGGTTTAGCTGCAGGCTCTGCAAGGGGCTTGTCATTGTCTGGGGCTGATTAAGTCGATGGTTAATGTATCCTCTTTGTGTAAAAGACAATAAATCGTCCTTCAATGTATCTTATTCGCTTTTAAATTTACCAATGTTTTCCATTTGTACTTCTTGCCACTGTTGTTGACTTTCCTGTAGTTGCTGCTGACTTTCCTGCGACTGTTGGAAACTTTCTTCCTGTTTCCTTTCTTGTTCTAGTTGCCACTGCTGTAATCTCTCTTCGTGTTTCTTTTCTTTTTCCTCCAACAACTGCTGTAATCTCTCTTCTTGTCTCTTTTCTTATTTATTTTATTATTGGAGTTGCCATTGTTGCAGGTTTTCTTGCAACTGCTGTTGTCTCTCTTCTTGTTTCTTTTCTTTTCCTCCAACAACTGT
>NW_013806293.1:0-522 GCF_000517525.1 Limulus polyphemus | reverse complement strand
TGTCCTTGCTCTCCACAGTTCCAACAACATCTCTGGATATCAGCCTTTCCTGCTGTGACATCTCCCCTGTGTTGAAGTTGCCAGCATTGAGCTCTCTTGTGCCCAGGTTTATTACAGTGCCAGCAAAATCCCTCAAACCTCTCTGAAAGCTGACCTTATCTGGCCTTGAATCCTGATGACTGTACCAACCTTGGTACCTCTGTGCAGGACTTAACATAGGATTCAAATTCGAGAGCTCTGGCCATTGCATCCTGCACAGTAGAGGGGTGTGCTTGCTTCACTTGTATTTTCAGTTGTGGACTGTCCAAGGCATCTACAAACTGATCCCTCAGCAACAACTTGAGGATATCGGGTGGTGCAGTTGGGTAGGCCTTGTGTGCCATACTTTCCAAGTCCTGTGCCAGCTCTTGCAGGCTCTCCCCTTTAGCACGGTCTCTCGTCCTAAACCTAGACCCTGTAGACTTCAGACTGATTTTGGGTTCCGTACCCGAGTTCTAGAGCCACTATCAGTGCTCTATAGTT
>NW_013806292.1:0-521 GCF_000517525.1 Limulus polyphemus | reverse complement strand
ATTCAAGGACTGACAAAAAATAGTAGCAAGTGGCTCACATATCCAGTCTTTAACCTCCTTCAAAACCCTTAGGGAAATATTATCTGTCCTAGGAGCCTTATCATTTTTTAAACTTTCCAATATTTTCTTAACGAGCTCAAAATTAATGCAGTCATCTTGTTTGATCTCGTTTCCATTTATCAACTGTGGAATATTGCTTAAATCTTCATTAGTAAAAACCAAAGAAAAAGTAAAACTTACTAACCCAGCCATCTCATAATCATCAGATACTAGCCTTCCTTTAACATCCCTCAAGGGTCCTATCCCTATCCTAACATTCTGTTTCCCCTTAATGTATTCAAAGAAATCCTTACTGTTAATTTTTACACTTTCAGTCAATTTTTTCTCATATAACCTTTTTGATGTCCTAATTTCCTGTTTCACCAACTTTCTTGATCTTCTAAGTCTCCTGTCATACAGGTCCATTTAAATTCTTAAATTTATGATGCTTTTCTTTAATTTTATTTCTTAAACTCTTTGTG
>NW_013806291.1:0-520 GCF_000517525.1 Limulus polyphemus | reverse complement strand
AGGAAAATCAACAACAATGGCAAGAAGTACAAATGGAAAACATCAGTAAATTTAAAAGCGAATTAGATACGTTAAAGGACGATCTATTGTCTTTTACACAAGGAGGATACATTGACCATCGACTTAACCAGCCCCAGACAATAGCAAGCCCCTTACAGAGCCCGCAGCTAAACTCTAATGCAGACATATTCAGTCCCGTTAGAAGTCACATCCCAGATATGAATGTCAGTAATAGGAGTGATCCAGTGCGAAGGAAGCCACAGGAATTCGATGGGAAGGCACCGTGGGAAGCATATATAGCACAGTTTGAGCTACTGGTAGAGATGAACGGATGGACAGAGGAGCAGAAAACAGTATATCTGGCAACGAGCTTGAAGGAACAACCATGGAAATACTTGGACAGTTGACAGCAGCCGACAGACACAACTATAGAACACTGGTGTTGGCTCTATAACTCAGGTACGGAACCCAAAACCAGTCAGAAGTCTACAGGGCCAGGTACAGGACGAGAGTCCGTGCT
>NW_013806290.1:0-522 GCF_000517525.1 Limulus polyphemus | reverse complement strand
ATCTTAATGAAAGTGACATTCAGTTCAGTTATCTAGTTTTAAAGCACCGGACTAACCCCCTTACGGCAGTAGGTGTTTCTGGCTGTCTGGCTGTCTTCTCCTCATCAGTAGCTCCAAATTAGGGTCGGCTAGGTTTGAATGTCAGGCTGAAAATTCCAATGAGTATGACCCTAATTAGTATGATTTAGAAACAAAGCATTTTTTTGCATTATTTTTCGTACTTTCGTTTATATTTTTGGATAAACGTTTAAAAATGTACACAATCTTCTGTTTTTATAGTGATGTGATACTAGACTAAATGATATGTCTGAAGTTACACAAACGCTCTGTTGAATTACAAAATTGAATAATTCATAGAACACAACTCATCATCACTTGTTTGAGTGTGTGTTTTCTTATAGCAAAGCCACATCGGGCTATCTGCTGTGTCCACCGAGGGGAATCGAACCCCTAATCTTAACGTTGTAAATCCAAAGACTTTACCGCTGTCTTGTGGTTATTTCTGTAGATATTACGATAGAC
>NW_013806289.1:0-523 GCF_000517525.1 Limulus polyphemus | reverse complement strand
TTTAAACACAGTACGTAATGAAATAATACCTTTATACAATGAAAGGATCCAATATCCAATGCTAACAAAAACGTTGATAAAATAGAACAGAATGAAAAAAGAAATAGTACTAAAATACAACCCTTTAACATCAAATACATAATAATACCTTTTAACAAATACATAATTACAAAGACAAAAATACCCTTAAGAAGGCCCAGCATGGCTAGGTTGTTAAGGCGCTTGACTCTCAATCTGAGGTTCAGCCGTGAGAGTGTTATAATGTGATGGCCAATCCCACTGTTCGTTGGTAAAAGAGTAGCCCAGGAGTTGGCGGTGGGTGGTGATGACTAACTGCCTTCCCTCTAACATTTCACTGCTAAAGTAGCGCAGATAGCCCTCGTGTAGCTTTGCGCGAAATTCAAACTAAATAAAAAAAAACCTTTAACAAAGAGAAGGATGCAGGTACCCCCCCCCCCAAAAAAAAGAGGTTTAACATTGATGGCATATAATGAAAAACTTTAACAATGAATAACTAACCCCC
>NW_013806288.1:0-520 GCF_000517525.1 Limulus polyphemus | reverse complement strand
CTTTCATGATGAATTTTATGAACTTGGCTCTAGGCTAGGTGATCCCACACTACGTCTTTATTTTAGGCTTATTATATTAACACTCACTACACTTATAATGTTTCACAGCATCCCCGTCAGTAAAAATCGTAAAAGGCAGATAGTAATCGAACTATTCTATCTGGATAAATGCAGTTTGACTTTTATGACTCCTCTTATTGCGTGAAATGAAGCGTGACGTGAGATGATAAACACTGGATTTCATACAGGTTAAATTTGGATCTATCCTAATAAATACAACTGCAAAAAAAAAGACGCAACAGGTTAAATTAATAGCTCAGTAGTTTGCGTGACGTTAAATCACAATAAGTATAATAATTAGTTTTAACAAATCTTTCTTTGCTGGCCTTTTCCACTAAATAGTAGTTGTTGTTTGTTCTAAAGTAAGCATAAAGTTACACAAAGGGCTGGGCCCGGCATGGCCAGGTGGTTAGGGCGTTCGACTCACAATCTGTGGGTCGCGGGTTCGAATCTCCCTCAT
>NW_013806287.1:0-522 GCF_000517525.1 Limulus polyphemus | reverse complement strand
CATCACGCTGAAACCACCATGCTTCACAGTTGGCTGTATTCTGTTGAGCCAAAACTCTTGGTGAGGCATTCTCCAGACCCATATCCTTCCACTGTCCGAAAATTGAGCGAATCTTGATTCGTCTGAGAACAATACGGCCTTCCAAAGTCCAGAGGCTTGGTCATCATATCACTTGCCCACTTCTTTCGTCTGACTGTGTTGGCAGGTCTTAATAAGGGCTTCCGTCTAGCTGCTCTGCAACGATAACCCAATCTGTGGAGATTCCGTTGAACAGATTTCTGGCTCATCCCACCAACTTTGGCCACTTCTGCAGTCGTTAATCTGAGATCCATTTCGATGCTCTTATTGACGGCTCTTTTTGTCCTCTCCAATGGACCAGGACGACCCGGACGCTGCTCAATTGTTTCCTTGCCGTGTTTCCTGAACTGCACGATGATTCTGTTGACTGTCGAAAACGGGATTACCAAATTCTGCGAAATTTGCCGCTGACTTATTCCACCATCTGCTTGACCAACTATCCTT
>NW_013806286.1:0-522 GCF_000517525.1 Limulus polyphemus | reverse complement strand
CGGAGATCACGTGGTCGTAACATAATATCGTATAATAAGAAACGAGGCAATACACGATGTATTTGTTTGTTTGTTATGAATTTCGTGCAAAGCTACACGAGTGCTATCTGCGCTAGCCGTCCCTAATTTAGCATTGTAAGACTAGAGGGAAGGCAGCTAGTCATCACCACCCACCGCCAACTCTTGGCCTACTCTTTTACCAACGAATAGTGGGATTGACCGTAACATTATAACGCCCCCACGGCTGAAACGGCGAGCATGTTTGGTGTAACGGGGATTCGAACCCGCAGATTGCGAGTCGAGCGCCCTAACCACCTGGCCATGCCGGGCCCTACACGATATATCTGGTTATGCGTGTATATTTAGTGAATCAAAGATTTAGAATGAACAGAAAACTTGCATCAAAACTGTTGTTACGAAGAGCTTTGACTATAGAATTAAACATATTTTCCACCATATAGTTTGTGTAAAAGTGAAATTGAGATTTTACAGGAGAATTTTTTCTTATTTTTTTCTCTATGT
>NW_013806285.1:0-521 GCF_000517525.1 Limulus polyphemus | reverse complement strand
TTTGATGCTCGCAAGGGTTTGCTAAGACGCAGAATCTATGACAAAGTTGCACCTTTGGCCATCCAGCTTCCCTGTCACGTAGATACTATGTGTGCTTGCCATTTTACGCCTAGCCGTTGGGACTTTCATGATGGGGGCTGGTGGGCGTCACTCAACACCAACCACTACTGGTCTCCTTGAGGCCGACTTGTTGGTAATATTCTTCCTACACTGGCACCTCAAATGTTCATGCTTTCAATAGTTCCAACAACCTTTCTGGATACCAGCCTTTCCTGCTGTGGCACCTCCCCTGTGTTGAAGTTGCCAACATTGAGCTCTCTTGTGCCCAGGTTTGTTACAGTGCCAGCAAAGTACCTTAAACTTCTCTGAAAGCTGACCTTTTCTGGCCTTGAATCCATATGGCTGTACCAACCTTGGTACCTCTGTGTTGGACTTAACGTAGGATTCAAATTCGAGAGCTCTGGCCATTGCATCCTGCATGGTGGAGGGGTGGGCTTGCTTCACTTGTATCTTAAGATGTG
>NW_013806284.1:0-521 GCF_000517525.1 Limulus polyphemus | reverse complement strand
TATGGAGTAGTTGTACCAAGTAAGGCTAAAGATGAGTATGGTGGTTATAAATTCTGTAACTAGAATTACCCCTAGGTGTTCATGGAGTAGTTGTACCAAGTAAGGCTAAAGATTAGTATGGTGGTTATAAATTCGGTAACAAGAGCTACACCTAGGTGGACGTGGTGTTGTTGTACCAAATAACCCTAAAGATGAGTATGGTCGTTTAAAATTCTGTAACTAGAGCTACACCTTGGTGTTTATCGAGTAGTTGTACCAAGTAAGGCTAAACATGAGTATGATGGTTATAAATACTGTAACTGGAGTTACACCTAGTTGTTCATGGAGTAGTTGAACCAAGTAATTCTAAAGACGAGTATGTTGGTTATAAAGTCAGTACCTAGAGTTACACCTAGGTGTTCGTGGAGTTGTTGTACCAAGTAAGGCTAACTATGAGTATGGTCGTTCTAAATTCTGTAACTAGAGTTACACCTAGGTGTTCATGGAGTAGTTGTACCAAGTAAAGCTAAAGATGAGTATGG
>NW_013806283.1:0-522 GCF_000517525.1 Limulus polyphemus | reverse complement strand
AACAGTCACTAGGAAGATGTTTAACACTATACCATAATCCCCTGGAATAATCACTAGTAACATGCTTGACACTATACTATAATCCCCTGGAACATCCACTAGGAACATGCTTGACACTATACTATAATCCCCTAGAACAATCACTAGGAATATGTTTAACACTATACCATAATCTCCTGGAACATCCATTAGAAACATGCTTGACACTATACTATAATCCCCTGGAACAATCACTAGGAATGTGTTTGACACTATACCATAATCTCCTGGAACATCCATTAGGAACATGCTTGACACTATACCATAATACCCTGGAACATACACTAGGAACATGCTTGACACTATGCTATAATCCCCTGGAACATTCACTAGGGTTATGCTTGACACTATACTATAATCCCCTGGAACATCCATTGGGAACATGCTTAACACTATACCATAATCCCCTGGAACAATCACTAGGAATATGTTTAACACTATACTATAATCCCCTGGAACAATCACTACGAATATGTTTGACAC
>NW_013806282.1:0-1383 GCF_000517525.1 Limulus polyphemus | reverse complement strand
TGTAACTCTGGTTACAGAATTTATAACCGCCATATTCATCTTTAGACCTAAATGTTCATGGAGTAGTTGTACCAAGTTAGGCTAAAGATGAGTATGGCGGTTATAAATTCTGTTACCAGAGTTACACCTAAGTGTTCATGGAGTAGTTGGACCAAGAAAGGCTAAAGATGAATACGGTGGTTAGAAACTCGTTAACTCGAGTTAAACCTAAGTGTTCATGGAGTATTTGTACCAAGTAAGGGAGTATGGTGGTTATAAATTATGTAACTATAGTTACATCTTTAGCCTTACTTGGTACAACTACTCTTTGAACACCAAGGTGTAACTCTAGTTACTGATTGTGTAACCCCATACTCATCTTTAGCGTTATTTGGTACAACAACTCCACGAACACTTAGGTGTAACTCTAGTTACCGAATTTGTAATCTCCACACTCATCTGTAGCGTTATTTGGTAAAACAACTCCACGAATACCTAGGTGTAACTCTAATTATGCTAAAGATGAGTATGGTGGTTATAAATTCGTTACTTGGCACAACTACTCCATGAACACCTAGGTGTAACTATAGTTACCGAATTTATAACCACTATACTCATCATTAGCCTTAATTGGTACAAGTACTCTATGAACTCTTAGGTGTAACTCTAGTTTCCGAATTTATAACCCCCATACTCATCTTTAGCCTTTTTCGGTAACTAGAGTTACACCTAAGTGTTCATGAAGTAGTTGAACCAAGTAAGGCTAAAGATGAGTATGGTGGTTATAAATTCAGTAACTAGAGTTACACCTAGGTGTTCATGGAGTTGTTGTACCAAAGTTTATAACCACCATACTCATCTTTAGCATTACTTGTTACAACTACTCCACGAAAACCAAGGTGTAACTCTAGTTACTGAATTTATAACAAACACACTCTTCTTTAGCCTCACTTTGTACAACTACTCCATGAACACCTAGGTGTAACTCTAGTTACTGAATTTATAACCAACATACTCGTATTTAGCCTTACTTGGTACAACTACACTATGTACAACAAGTTTGCGCAATAGTAACCACCATACTTACCTTTAGCCCTACTTGGTACAACAACTCCACGAACACCTAGGTGTAACTCTAGTTACAGAATATATAACCACCATACTCATCTTTAACCTTACATGGCACAACTACTCCATGAACACCTAGATGTAACTATAGTTACCGAATTTATAACCACCATACTCATCTTTAGCCTTACTTGGTACAACTACTCCATAAACACTTAGGTGTAACTATAGTTACCGAATTTAGAACCATCATACTCATCTTTAGCCTTACTGGGTACAACTACTCCATGAACACCTAGGTAAATTTTGTAACTAGAGTTACATAACCACCATACT
>NW_013806281.1:0-523 GCF_000517525.1 Limulus polyphemus | reverse complement strand
GGGTGGTGGACGTACCATAGATTGATACCACTTTTGATCAGCTCGGTTGCATCTTTCCCAGAGGTGAGTGGAAGTCTTACAAGTGGGGTATCCTGAAATGTTCTGTCAGAATTGATTCGTTCGGCCTTCGCTGCTGTTATACCTTGAGAGCTAAGTTCTTGAAGAACTTCTTTAGGCTGGATATAACATGGGCCACTTCGGATTATAATATTGTATGTCTTGGGCCGGCTGTCGTTTCCAGGGACGTGAATGCTTTGGTTGGCACTACGAAAGGCAGAGCTATTCCATGGTTACTCTTTTAAGTCTTCTGATACCGTCTGTTAAATTCTTCAGATGTAAATTTCTTATTGAACCCAAGGCTTGGGATAGTGGTTTGGTCTGGGCCATGGCTGACCTATGTGGGGCACTGCGTCTGCCTGATATTATAGGTCGCATAGGCATCCTTGGTTTGTATACCTTTGGCATCCCCTTTATTGGAGTGCAAAGGTTCTCTTTGAGGAGATACATTAATCTATTCCCACTC
>NW_013806280.1:0-523 GCF_000517525.1 Limulus polyphemus | reverse complement strand
CAGGGTACAAAAGTCCATTTGTTCTGTACTGGGGGAAATAGACAGTTATGTGTGGTCGAATAGGTTTACTCTGTTTCTAATTTACTCAGCCATTTTGTTTTTCAGAAAAAGAATTGTTTAGTTTAAGTTGTTGCCAGATCTTATGAGCCGTTGTTATTCTGATATTTGCGTTCATTGTCATGTTGAACGTAATTTTTGTTGGTAACGTTTGTTTACAATAGAGAGTTTGGGTAGAGTTTATCAAGGTTTATAGTTCAAGATTACTTCGTTAATACTTTTTTCAGTAGATATTGTAGTGTTGGGTAACATTGAATAAATATGACCACAAGACTGAATACAATCGATGGTTACTAAAGTAATAATTACAAGAGTCATAGAACCTCGTTTTTCTGTGCAATTAACTCGGCTTAATGCATTCGTACTCAATACCGTATGATTTTTAAGTAACTATTTTTCGATAAGACATACCATATGATTTTAGTTTCTACACACACACACACACACACACATATATATATATATA
>NW_013806279.1:0-523 GCF_000517525.1 Limulus polyphemus | reverse complement strand
TATATTGTTGCATTCGATCCATAATAACCAGCTGGCACTAATAGTTATATAGGAAACAATTATCATTATATTGTTCAAGTGTTTAATTCTTGTAAAGAAAGTACTCATAAGTGCTTGTCTGGAGGTAAGTCACTTTCGATATGGGATGAACATCTACTCGTCTAAATGTATGTATACAAAGTGGTTTGTATACTTTAGTATTTGTGTATAGGTAACATTTTGATGTGATATAACTAATCAGCGAGTTCATGGCCTATTTCCGTTTCTTCTCATAGTCAGAGAAGGTGTGAGTCACGAAAATTATTTCACTTTCGGTTGGAAAAGTTTCGTGATACTCTCATTTCTCACACCTTCAAAACGTGAAAGAAAAACAAACAAACAAGAAAACAAGTCGAAATACATGGTTCGAATTTTTGAATTTTGCGCAAAGCTACACGAGGGCTATCTGCGCTAGCCGTCCCTAATTTAGCAATGTAAGACTAGAGGGAAGACAGCTAATCATCACCACCCACCGCCAACTCTT
>NW_013806278.1:0-937 GCF_000517525.1 Limulus polyphemus | reverse complement strand
AACTTCAACAATACTTTCTCACTGCAGATCAATTACTCACTATCTACACACATTGATCCGTCACGTTGTCACCCTCTTATATATATATACCACACTACCCTATATCTAGTAATCTCCCGACTATTCCCTAGGTTCGAGAGGTGGCGTGACACTAGTCACATGACCTCGCTGACGCAACAGTACATTTAACAATCACTGAAACAATGATAAACGTTAGTAACAGTTAATAGTTATAGCTTAAAAAACAACTGTACGGCAAACTGCACCAGAAAAAAAAAATCAGTTTCCAATGTAAGAATCTGAATATTAAAATAAAATAAGAAACAATAAAGGTAAAAATCAGGTTTAAAATAATGTCGACGAAAATATAAATGAAATAAAAGAAGGGTCTATAAATCTAAACCATATAACAGCACTTTTACTAACTTATGTATACCTTAAACAACACATAACACGTCAAATAATTAAACATGTATTATAAATGTTGATATAGATCCACACAATGATGTAGTTATTTACAATATAATTGTAAAAATGTGATAATTTCTAAATAAGTGAAACGGAACGCAACTTGTAGAGTCTAGAAATGTTTGTTGTTCTACACATCCATCCTACCAACATAAGCCTATAAGCTAAGCCTATTCAACTTGATAATATAAGCTTCATTTAAAAGCAAATCTGGAAGAGCTTCATATTATAATTTCTTGATATTAGCTTTCAATACGTTTGTTTTGTTTTTATCAGTTCAGCTAAACTGTACATATTTATCTAAAACTGCTGATGTCAACTCAACTAATCATATTTTAATATTTTTGTCTTTAATATATATATTGTTACGTCTCCGTTTGTTAATTAACTTTCTGTAACTTCGTTCCGACGAAACTTAAGTGACACAAGTCCTTTCTTTATAAAACTGGTTTATTATTTCCGAATATAG
>NW_013806277.1:0-522 GCF_000517525.1 Limulus polyphemus | reverse complement strand
CGAATTTACGGGAAATTAACGAACGAACGGAGACGTAACAAATTGGTGTCAGAGAGTGGGATAAAAAAATGGAAACGAGAAGCAGCAAATCAAACTACAGCCTAGCAGACTTGATGGCAGCAATACAAGAGCAGCAAAAGAAACAACAAGAACGAGAAAATAAACAAGAAGAGAGACAACAGCAGTTGCAAGAAAACCTGCGACAGTGGCAACTCGAACAGCAAAATAAACAAGAGAAATTACAGCAGTTGTTGGAGGAAAAGAAAAGAAACAAGAAGAACGAGGAAAGAAACAAGAAGAGAGAATACAACAGTTGCAAGAAAACCTGCGACAGTGGCAGCTCGAACAGCAAAATAAACAAGAGAAATTACAGCAGTTGTTGGAGAAAAAGAAAAGAAACAAGAAGAACGAGAAAAGAAACAAGAAGAGAGACAACTGCAGTTGCAAGAAAACCTGCAACAATGGCAGCTCGAACAACAAAATAAACAAGAAAAGAAACAAGAAGAGAGACAACAGCAGTTG
>NW_013806276.1:0-523 GCF_000517525.1 Limulus polyphemus | reverse complement strand
TCACTTAAATATTTGAACATTCGTTATCCAATCTTTATTATTTTCTTTGTATTGATCTCTTACCACAAAGTTCAACAAATCTCTTAAATATTTGAACGTTCGTTATCCAATCTTTACTATTTTCTTTCTATCCAACTCTTGCCAGAAAGTTCAACAAATCACTTAAATATTTGAACGTTCGTTATCCAATCTTTACTATTTTCTTTCTATCCAACTCTTGCCAGAAAGTTCAAAAATCACTTAAATATTTTAACGTTCGTTATCCAAACTTTATTATTTTCTTTCTATCCAACTCTTACCACAAAGTTCAACAAATCACTTAAATATTTTAACGTTCGTTACCCAAACTTTAATATTTTCTTTGTATCGATCTTTTACCACAAAGTTCAACAAATCACTTAAATATTTGAACGTTCGATATCCAATCTTTATTATTTTCTTTCTACCGATCTCTTACCAGAAAGTTCAACACATCACTTAAATATTTTAACGTTCGTTACCCAAACTTTACTATTTTCTTTCT
>NW_013806275.1:0-522 GCF_000517525.1 Limulus polyphemus | reverse complement strand
AAGAGTTACACCTAGGTGTTCATGGAGTACTTGTACCAAGTAAGGATAAAGATGAATATGGTGGTTATAAATTCGGTAACTAGAGTTACACATAGGTGTTCGTGGAGTTGTTGTACCAAATAACGCTAACATGAGTATTGGGGTTATAAATTCTTTAACTAGAGTTACACCTAGATGTTCGTGGAGTTGGTGTACCAAATAAGGCAAAAGATGAGTATGGTGGTTATAAATTCGGTAACTAGAGTTACATCTATGTGTTCGTGGAGTTGTTGTTCCAAGTAAGGTTAACGATGAGTATGGTGGTTAGAAATTAGGTAACTAGAGTTACACCTAGGTATTCGTGGAGTTTTTGTACCAAATAATGCTTAAGATGCGTATGGTGCTTACAAATTCGGTAACTAGAGTTACACCTATGTGTTCATTTAGTAGTTGTACCAAGTAAGGCTAAAGATGAGTATGATGGTTATAAATTCGGTAACTATAGTTACATTTAGGTGTTTATGGAGTAGTTATACCAAGTAA
>NW_013806274.1:0-524 GCF_000517525.1 Limulus polyphemus | reverse complement strand
CTTATGTCTTCTTATTGACAGTACACAGTATCGTTAAATTTTGTGTCTTTTTATTGATAGTACTCAGTATTGTTAAATCGTGTGTCTTTTATTGATAGTACACAGTATTGCTATACCGTGTGTCTTCTTATTGATAGTACACAGTATTGTTAAATCTTGTGTCTTCTTATTGACAGTACACAGTATCGTTAAATCTACTGTCTTCTTATTGACAGTACACAGTATCGTTAAATCTTGTGTCTTCTTATTGACAGTACACAGTATCGTTACATCTTGTGTCTTCTTTTTGACAGTACACAGTATCGTTAAATCTTGTGTCTTCTTACTGACAGTTCACAGTATCGTTAAATCTTGTGTCTTTTTATAGATAATACACAGTATTGCTAAATCTTGTGTCTTCTTATTGAGAGTACACAGTATTGTTAAATCTTGTGTCTTCTTATTGACAGTACACAGTATCGTTAAATCTTGTGTCTTTTATTGATAGTACACAGTATTGACTATATCGTGTGTCTTCTTATTGA
>NW_013806273.1:0-732 GCF_000517525.1 Limulus polyphemus | reverse complement strand
TTGTACTCTATCCTGGTGTAGTAAATACTCTACATACTGTACCCTATCCCTCGTGTAGTAAACACTCTACATAGTGTACTGTATCTTTGGTGCAGTAAATACTCTACATATTGTATCCTATCACTGCTGCAGTAAATACTCTACATAGTGTACACTATCCCTGGTGTAGTAAATACTCTCCATACTGTACCCTATTTTTTGTTCAGTAAATACTCTACATAGTGTACTCTATCTTTGGTGCAGTAAATACTCTACATATTGTACCCTATCCCTGGAGCAGTAAATGCTCTACATAGTGTACCCTATCCCTGGTGTACTAAATACTCTAAATATTGTACCTGTCCCTGGTCCAGCAAATACTCTACATAATTAACCCTATTCCTGGTGTAGTATATACTCTACATATTGTACCTATCCCTGGTGCAGTAAATGCTCTACATTGTGTACCTTATTCTTTTTGTAGTAAATACTCTACATACAGTACCCTATCCCTGGTGTAGTAAATACTCTACATAGTGTACCCTATTATTGGTGCAGTAAAAACTCTACATACTGGAACTTATCCAGGTGCAGTAAATACTGTACATACTGTACCCTATCCAGGTGCACTAAATACTCTACATAGTGTACCCTATCCCTGGTGCAGTAAATGCTATACATAGTGTACCCTATACCTGGTGTACTAAATACTCTAAATATTGTACCTGTCCCTGGTTCAGTAAATAGTCTACA
>NW_013806272.1:0-523 GCF_000517525.1 Limulus polyphemus | reverse complement strand
TATTGATGTCTCAGTTTAATAACACCAGTTTCTTAATCATCAAATCAATACATTATATAGCGGTCTTCTTTCTTCCTAATCCTCAGTGGGGCCGAGCCTGGAGCTGTATGTGTATGCGTGGTATCATATTTCATGACCTGGGATCCATATGATGTCCTCCCCATTAATCCTCTGACCCCGGCATGGGGTTATGATTGTATGCACATACAGTAACCTGGGGTGAAGTTGGAAAGCGTGGGTTCTGGAAATCTCCCCAAACGTTGGTCCAGTGCTCCGGGGTACTTGTACCGTCCAGGGGGAACTGTTTCAGCTTCGCTGGCCTCCAAATTAATCCAAAAATAGATTATGTTTACTTTTAGCTGTGATATCTATGTTAGGAAAAAGTACCAAAAAAACTTGGAAGTTAAGTTATCAGAGGCGACTGAATGAACTCTCATTGCAGGTACTTACACAAAAAGCGCTCTAATATCCAAAATTGTCGCAAAAAGTTGCCGAATTTTTTTATTTTCACTGACTTTCCTAC
>NW_013806271.1:0-522 GCF_000517525.1 Limulus polyphemus | reverse complement strand
AGCTTAATTCTAAACAACAAAACGGACTCCGAAAGTGCCCTCCCAGTGGCACAGCGGTATGTCTGTGGACTTACGACGCTAGAATCCGGGTTTCGATACCCGTGGTGGGCAGAGCACAGATAGCCCATTGTGTAGCTTTGTGCTTAACTACAAACAAACAAACAGTGAAGAGACTTACACTCTATGCTATTAAAAACTGGTAAGTGATGTAGCTAAAATCGAGTTTAAAAATCCCCGATGGGCACAACACAAGTAGCCCATTGTGTTTAATAACAGAAAAGCAACCAATATGAAACATTTATACAGAATACTATCTACGTTTTTTGTTGTTGTTGTTTTTTTTTAGAAATGCTTATTGTTTGGAAATTTTCTATCTACACTTTTAGCAAACATTTTAAAAAGTTTCATTATTCAAACAACTCGATGGGGCAAAATTGTGATTATATTTTAAAAAGTGTACGTAAAAAAATATTCAAAATTCAATAAATAACATTTAATGCTGCCTAACTTAGGAACTTTTTT
>NW_013806270.1:0-908 GCF_000517525.1 Limulus polyphemus | reverse complement strand
ACAACTTTGACAGCCAGGTAGTATCTGACAGAAGTGGATGGATTTAAATTGATAGTTATTGGACGAGCATCAGGACGTGTTTGTTGTGCAAATAAAAGGTGGTGACAGTACTTACTTCTATTGTATTTTAAGTAAAGGTTTTTAATAATAGTTCACTACATTCTCCATCTATTGAGAGATAACTGAACTTCCAAGTATTTTTTCTCCATCTATTGAGAGATAACTGAACTTCCCAGTATTTTTTCTCCGTCTATTGAGATATAACTGAACATCCAAGTATTTTTTCTCCGTCTATTGAGAAATAACTGAATTCCAAGTATTTTTCCTTATTATTTGTTTCTCCATCTATGGAGAGAAAACTGATAACTCTATCAGAATGGAGCTGATTTGTGTTCATTCCAGGATGAAAGATGCATAATTTATGTTTATTTTATAACTTTTTATGGTGGTTGCGAGATCGTTCAAATTTTCCGGACCCGAATAGAAATTGATCACTGAAGACAATAAGTTTTCTCTCAGGAAACGTTTGGTAACTATTTGGACATTATAAAAATTTCGCATATGAAAGTTCAAAATTTTCTGATGCACAAAAGTATTTTTAATGTTAAGATGAAAATTACTTTGCCTGACAGATAGGAAAGATGTGAAAAAATTGCCCGCCCGATTTGTATATAAGAGCAATGTTATTATCTTCTCCTATTACTCACGTTTTTCTGAGAAAATAACAAAAAAGAAAACCACTACTCAGGAGAATTACTTCTACATTTCATAATAGTTTCGGTTACCGTCGCTAGATGGCAGAACATAATGTTTTTTTTATGTCAACTACAACAGTTTGGGACTTTTCACTTCACAAAAATGATATCTGACAAACCAATTTCGCTAAAAATAAGTAAATAAATAAAGAG
>NW_013806269.1:0-523 GCF_000517525.1 Limulus polyphemus | reverse complement strand
CTCTCAACGAGGAATACTGTAACAACTAGAAGTCTCTCAACAAGGAATCTGTAACAACTAGAAGTCTCTCAACGAGGAATCTGTAACAACTAGAAGTCTCTCAACAATGAATCTGTAACAACTAGAAGTATTTTAACAAGGAATCTAGAACAACTAGAAGTCTCGTAACAAGGAATCTAGAACAACTAGAAGTCTCTTACCACGGATATTGGAACAACTAGAAGTCTGTAACAACTACTTATACATTTCTTTTTTGCGAACTACGGTTTCGGGGATAATGGGACATTTGGCCATGTCTGTTTGTATATCTGTGAAACTACAAACCTTGTAGCAGTTGAAGGTGTTCAAAATGTTAATGTTTGTAAGTAAAAGATTAGCCTCCATGAGAATGGCTAAAAGTCAGTTTGAATAAATTTTTACAATTTCATGATGTTTTCGTTTATAAATCTTCTTCCATACATTTGCCCTCAAAGTTAAAGTCCCTGGGACAGACAGTTAGGTGATTCTATCCTATATCTCACAT
>NW_013806268.1:0-523 GCF_000517525.1 Limulus polyphemus | reverse complement strand
TCCAAATTCAAATAAAAAAAAGTGTAAAACCTCTGCTAATTGGTAAATGAACATGCCTAGAAGACCCTAAGCCACAGTCTCCACCAAAATGGGGACCTGTACCTCTCTTACTGATCCTGCATTCACTGGGGATACACCAATTCAGGTTACTCCCCATGCTTCTTTTAATTCCTCAAGGGGAGTTATTGTCGAGAGGGACTTGAAGACCATCTCCGAGTCAGAGATACTTTCTGGTTTCTCCAGCCAAGGAGTTTCAGCAGTTCGTTGAATCTCTACTCGTTTAGCTTGTATTATAGTGCCCACCTCTGTTCTAATTTTGACCTTTTCATTGCCACGTCCACCTGCCACTGTTAAGGCGAGTTATTTGAATTGTAACATGCGGCCTATATTCCCAACCCTCTCAGATGTTTCCTGTGCAAGCAGTTTGGTCATTCAAAGCCATCTTGTCATGGTTCTGTGGTTTGTGCTCGTTGTGATGGTAAGAACCATGACACTTTCGGGTGTGAAATGGATCCTCACTATA
>NW_013806267.1:0-1136 GCF_000517525.1 Limulus polyphemus | reverse complement strand
TTTTTCAATAGCCATATCAACCAATTCCAACTCCACAACAGTTGATTATTCCTTTGCACAGCGAACAGTCTGTCTTTCTCAAGAAACGAACACAGTTCTCGAGATAAGGGCGACAACACTTTCTGTAGTTGTTGTGCTTTGCAGCTGCAAAGAATGGTAACATACGTTTTGTGGCCATCAGATGAAGTTTACAATAGATAGTTCTTTTGGCCCTAATGGACAATCTCACAATGGATAAAAAGTCCAGGTACATCAACTCGAGGTTTCATGTTCAGGATTTTCCTAACTGTTTATCAATTCATAGACATATTTGTGAAGATTTTTGTAAGTGTTCATTGGCATTCACATCAGACAATAAAATTTATTGTGTCAAACTCTCCTTGTACACACCTTGTAACACATATTATAATCTTCCATGTGCTCTGGGCCTGCATCATACCAGACAATATGTCATTGTTTTATGTGAGTGATGGCTCATCGATATATTCAATATCAATTAAGGATTTTCATTCTATTCCTCACAGTGGATATTCTGATTCCCTTTGAGCTGCATCTTCTCTAGATGGCCAATATGATACTGGTAAAGAAACCCCAAAAAATGACGGAAAGAAAATCCTAATCAGAAACATTGAGGGGTCGCCTCCTAAAAGTAAAAAATGCTTCATTGCATCTCGGGCAGAGGAAAAGGGACTGACTTTCTTCATATACAAATGTCCATAGGTCATCAAGGCCAGTTCATGATAAATGGAACTTAAACAATTATATAAATTCTATTTTAACTATAAGAATAATTTATTTTTTCATGTGTTAAGTAGGTATAGGTATTTGACTTTAGCTTGTTTGTTTCTTTGATTTGTTTTTGTTAAACCCAAACCTACACAATGGGCTGTTTGTGCTTTGTCCAGCAAAGGTATCATGACACGATTTCTCACGTCGTAAGTCTCCAGACTTATTGAACAGCACTTCATACCATCAATTCTGATATGATAATTTCAAGATATTTACTTATCATTTATAGCACTAGGCATTTACTAAACCATTTTGTATTAAAATTGTCTTCGTCTCTTTCTTTGCTTCGCGGGTAGGAGGAGGTTTACAAATTAAATTGCAGGGCTGCGGATTGAAGGCCCCTAAAC
>NW_013806266.1:0-519 GCF_000517525.1 Limulus polyphemus | reverse complement strand
AAAAGAATATCAAAAGTTTTTAAGATAAATGTTTATATTTTATTTTCCATTTTCTTACTATATCACTAACTCCAGCTATTATCATCAATGTACAATGTAAACAAATAATTAAAATAGGAAATAGAAAAAAAGTACATATTTTTTAACATTTTATAGAACATCTTTAAAGATTTCCCTTTTGTAAAATTCATAATTTCAGGCCTTTTTCCTTTTCAGATATCATTAATTCTTAATGTTTTATTTTCCTTTGTTGTCCCTTACCACTTATTAATCATCTCGACACAAGTCAATGGTGCCCTCGAGGCACATCACAGTGTCTCCGACCAACATGCGCAACCCTTCAAAAAATTTTTTGTGCACTGCATAATATTATAAGTCTTGAGAACTGATGCAAAGTATAATGTATATTTATAAAATGTTTAAGTCTTTTATACATTTTAAAGCATAATTAATACATAATTAACTAAAATATAAAAGTAAGACCTAAATACAATTTAAACTGTATCTCTAACTATAACC
>NW_013806265.1:0-360 GCF_000517525.1 Limulus polyphemus | reverse complement strand
TACAAATCTTGTTGTACTAAATTATGGTTAACACCTAACGATATCAAACACCAGAAGAACTATTTTAATTGTATTTGTAATACAATATTGAAAACAGCCTTTTCTGATTTTGAAATAAAATAGTTCTTCTGGTGTTTGGTATTTCTAATAGAATATTGCGAAGTGCCTTTTCTGATTTCGTTTCTATAAATTCTTTTAGAAGAGTATAGGAAATTTAAAATTTGGAAAATGCACGAGACTAGTTATCGTTACAAACAATTGTCTGTTTTACGTGTCAATCAACATTACCTTGATTTTGCTAATTTCCAATCACACATTGTATGTTCTCTTAGTTAATTATCGTTTAAGAATGTTTCCAGC
>NW_013806264.1:0-522 GCF_000517525.1 Limulus polyphemus | reverse complement strand
GAAAACATCAATACATGTAAAGTGTTTAACAAAATATCAATATATGTAAAGTGTTTAGCAAAACATCAATACATGTAAAGTGTTTAACAAAACATCAATACATGTAAAGTGTTTAACAAAACATCAATACATGTAAAGTGTTTAATAAAACATCAATACATGTAAAGTGTATAACAAAACATCAATACATGTAAAGTGTTTAACAAAACATCAATACACGTAAGGTGTTTAACAAAACATCAATATATGTAAAGTGTTTAAGAAAACATCAATACATGTAAAGTGTTTAACAAAACATCAATATATGTAAAGTGTTTAGCAAAACATCAATACATGTAAAGTGTTTAACAAAACATCAATACATGTAAAGTGTTTAACAAAACATCAATACATGTAAAGTGTTTAATAAAACATCAATACATGTAAAGTGTATAACAAAACATCAATACACGTAAGGTGTTTAACAAAACATCAATACATGTAAAGTGTTTAACAAAACATCAATATATGTAAAGTGTTTAA
>NW_013806263.1:0-1439 GCF_000517525.1 Limulus polyphemus | reverse complement strand
GTCAACGATGGTTCTAGCAAATTTTGTTCAGGTGACTTTAGCCTTAAAAACTGTGATGGCATGAGCCGACATGTTGGAATTGGTATTGACGTACTGAAGATGCTTGATGAGTCTAACCCAAGGCAACACACTTGTGAAATGGCCCTGAAATTGCATCTCTCTCATGAAACAATACGTAAACATCTAAGGAATATGAGAAAACTCCATAAAGAAGGTGTTTGGGTGCCTCACGAACTCTCTGATGATCATCATTTCCAACGTGTGAACGTTGCTTTGTCTCTTCTGGCACATAATGCATGTGAACCATTTTTGGACAGAATTGTCACCGGTGATGAAAAATGGATTCTCTATGCGAATATTATATGCCAAAAACAATGACTCAGTCCTAGACAAAAACCACTTCTGACCCCAAAACCTGGACTCCATCCAAAGAAAGTGATGCTTTGCATTTGGTGGGACATCAAAGAAGTAATTCATTTCGAACTCCTCAATCCACAGTGAACTGTCAATGCAGAGATCTATAAATATGGTGGGTGGAAAAGAACTTCCCAACCCAACTCCATAATCTTGTGTTGCGTCAAACTTGCCACACGTGGACGTGCATTGTCGTGGAGAAGAAGAACACCTTTCAGATTGAGGAGAGAAGGGCATTTCTGATGAAGAGCTTGATTTAAACGTTCCAGTTGCTGACTATAGATCTCTGCATTGACAGTTTGCTGTGGTTTGAAGAGTTCGAAATAAATTACTCCTTTGATGTCCCACCAAACGATGGAACCATATCTGGAGTGTAACCCGTTATAGAACTCAGTGAGTATATTGAAGAACAAGAAAAACCGATGTTTTCGAAGAGCGTAGCAGTTAGCGCACGAAACATGGATTATTTTGGAACAAGTATTAGGTCATTAAGAAATTAATATCGTTTTGTTTAGATGAAAAAACCCGAACAACATATATATCAAAACAAAACATTTATTAAATGAAATATTCTCCATAGTTATCGATGATGCTTTTCCATCTTACAATCGAGTTGTTAATGACCTGATTAAAGAAATCACTTGGCTTTGAAGCAAAAAACACATCGATGGCCTATTTAACATCTTCCACATTTGCATACGTTTTCCCATTAAGATGGTGTTATCGCGAATGAAAAAGATGGTAATCTCGAAATGAGAAGGCAAAACAATAATTATTTTCTTCTCACTGGAAACTGTTGCCCAAAATGTTGTCACATTCGTCAATAAACTTATCTTAATTTGTCGAGTGTTTCATCTTGTTTGTTTTCTTATGAATTTTGTAATTTCTCCACCTATAACAAAAATGTTATTTAATTTTTTGACGCACTCGAATATATAAAAATATCCACAATTCCTTCACTTCTTCATTATACTTTGTCTCTTTTCATAACAGAGTGCGTACAAAAAATTAAATAACATTTTTGT
>NW_013806262.1:0-521 GCF_000517525.1 Limulus polyphemus | reverse complement strand
ACATCTTATTCCTTGTATAACAACACTTGATTCTGACTTATCTTACCTATGAATGAAACAGTCACTGTCACACAAAACGTAGCAAACCATCATAAAGAAGAGGTAATACGATGGAGAACTAAAGGCCAGAGAAAGAAACAAGCTGTCTGGAATAAAAAGTATTGAATTATCAGTTAAAACTCGAACGGTTCATCTTATGTATTGTAGCAAGATAAAATAGAAGATAAATTTCTGTAATTTAAACATTTCTTTAGCGAAACATTTACTTGAATATCTTCATTAATAATAAGATTGATATTATGGTTTTTTCTCAACATGTTGGTAATTCTTGTTCTACACTTACTGATGTAAAAAAACACCATTCCCAAAATTTCAGCAGTGTATTTCATTCCGAAAACTTCAGCAACAGAAGCTGGAATACAGGCAAAAGCAAGAGGAAATGTAATAAAGAGCCCACAAATCCAGATTATGTACATCACTTCTCCTCCATAAGGTGTCGGCACCATAGTGAACAGCAGTAC
>NW_013806261.1:0-521 GCF_000517525.1 Limulus polyphemus | reverse complement strand
CATTCCTTTAAGTCGCATACTCAATCCTTTTTTTTTGGCCGCATTTTTTTCCCACATCTTAGATGTTTTTGATTAGATTGATATTATCTATCTCTACATTTATTTCCTTGTTTCAAAAGTCTTTCTTTACTTGTTTGCTACCGTCTGTTTGGTATGGCTGGAATAATTCTAAAAATATAAACTTGCTTGTCGTAGCAGACAGAGCTGTGATTTCGTGCAAGTTGCGTGTCGATCTCTACTGCAACGGCTTAGATATTGGCATGACAGACGAACGGCTTTTAGTCTTTATATTGTTACGACAGCGGAAGTCACGCGACTCTGGGAGCATGGGCGCTGGAGTTTCTAGAAGGATCATGACTTATTGAGGAACGTCACGAATGTCCCAGCGTTTGCTAGACGCCCTTTTTTTATAATATAAGCCGGAGATAGACTGAAGAGAAATAATTGATAATTGAGTCAAGCGAACAGTAGGCACCTTAAGTAAAGTGTGTGAATCGCTGTGAATTATAGCGTGTGTTTAT
>NW_013806260.1:0-523 GCF_000517525.1 Limulus polyphemus | reverse complement strand
GTATGGTGGTTATAAATTCGGTAACCAGAGTTAAACCTAAGTGTTCATGGAGTAAATGTTCCAAGTAAGGCTAAAGATGAGTATGGTGGTTAGAAATTCTGTAACTAGAGTTACACCTAGGTGTTCATGGAGTAGTTGTACCAAGTAAAGCTAAAAATGAGTATGGTGGTTATAAATTATGTAACTAGAGTAACACCTACATGTTCGTGGAGTAGTTGTACCAAGTAAGGCTAAAGATGAATATGGTGGTTATAAATTCGGTTACTACAGTTATACCTAGGTATTCCTTTAGTTGTTGTACCAAATAACGCTAAAGATGAGTATGGTGGTTACAAATAAGGTAACTAGAGTTACACCTAAGTGTTCGTGGAGTTGTTGTACCAAATAACGCTAAAGGTGAGTATGGGGGTTATAAATTCGGTAACCAGAGTTAAACCTAAGTGTTCATGGCGTAATTGTTCCAAGTAAGGCTAAAGATGAGTATGGTGGTTATAAATTCTGTATCTAGAGTTACTTCTAGGTG
>NW_013806259.1:0-348 GCF_000517525.1 Limulus polyphemus | reverse complement strand
AGTATTGATAAATCCTGTATCTTCTTATAGACAGGACACAGTATTGTTAAATCTTGTCTCTTCTTATTGACAGTATACAGTATCGTTAAATCTTGTGTCTACTTCTTGACAGTACACAGTATTGATAAATCCTGTATCTTCTTATTGACAGGAATCAGTATTGTTAAATCTTGTGTCTTTTTACTGACATTACACAGTATCGTTAAATCTTGTGGCTTGTTATTGATAGTACAAAGTATCATTAAATATTATGACTTGTTATGATAGTACACAGTATTTTTAAATCTTGTGTCTTCTTATTGACAGTACAACATTATTGATAAATCCTTTTTCTTCTTATTGACAGGA
>NW_013806258.1:0-523 GCF_000517525.1 Limulus polyphemus | reverse complement strand
AATATTTAGATGATATGTTCCAGTACAGCTACTTTAATCTGTTGTAGAATGTCAATATTTAGATATGTTCCAGTACAGCTACTTCAATCTGTTGTAGAATGTCAACATTTAGATATGTTCCAGTACAGTTACTTCAATCTGTTGTAGAATGTCAACATTTAGATGATATGTTCCAGTACAGCTACTTTAATCTGTTGTAGAATGTCAATATTTAGATATGTTCCAATACAGCTACTTCAATCTGTTGTAGAATGTCAACATTTAGATATGTTCCAGTACAGTTACTTCAATCTGTTGTAGAATGTCAACATTTAGATGATATGTTCCAGTACAGTTACTTCAATCTGTTGTAGAATGTCAATATTTAGATGATATGTTCCAGTACAGCTACTTTAATCTGTTGTAGAATGTCAATATTTAGATATGTTCCAGTACAGTTACTTCAATCTGTTGTAGAATGTCAACATTTAGATGATATGTTCCAGTACAGTTACTTTAATCTGTTGTAGAATGTCAACATTTA
>NW_013806257.1:0-522 GCF_000517525.1 Limulus polyphemus | reverse complement strand
CTACCAAATAACGCTAAAGATGAGTATGGTGGTTATAAATTCGGTAACTAGAGTTAAACCTAGGTGTTCGTGGAGTTGGTGTACCAAATAATTCTAAGGATGAGTATGGTGGTTATAAATTCGGTAACTATAGTTACACCTAGGTGTTCATGGAGTAGTTGTGCCAGGAAAAGCTAAAGATTAGTATGGTGGTTATAAATTCGGTAACTAGACATACACCTAGGTGTTTATGGAGTACTGGTACCATGTAAGGCTAAAGATGAGTATGGTGGTTATAAATTCTGTAACTAGAGTTACACCTAGGTGTTCATGGAGTAGTTGTGCCAAGTAAGGCTAAAGATGAGTATGGTGGTTATAAATTGTTTAACTAGAGTTACACCTAGGTGTTCGTGGAGTTGTTGTACCAAATAACGCTAAAGATGAGTATGTTAGTTATAAATTCGGTAACTAGAGTTACACCTAGGTGTTCGTGGAGTTGTTGTACCAAATAACGCTAACGATGAGTATGTTGGTTACAAATTC
>NW_013806256.1:0-1660 GCF_000517525.1 Limulus polyphemus | reverse complement strand
AGATGGATAGTGACTGGATAGGTATTTAATGATAGATGGATATTTACTGGTAGGTCTTTTATTATAGATGGATAGAGGCATTTAGGTCTTTTAATATAGATGGAAAGTGGCTGGTAGGTCTTTTATGATAGATGGATAGTAGCTGAAACGTCTTTTAATACAAATTAATAGTGGCTGGTAGGTCTTTCATTATATATGGATAGTGGCTGGTAGGTCTTTTATTACAGATATATAGTGGTTGGTAGGTCTTTCATTATATATGGATAGTGGCTGGTAGGTCTTTTATTATGGATGGATAGTGGCTGGTAGGTCTTTTATTGCAGATGGATTGTGGCTGGTAGGTCTTTTATTACAGACGGATTTTGTCTGGTAGGTCTTTTATTACAGATGGATTGTGGCTGGTAGGTCTTTTATTACAGATGCATAGTGGCTAGTAGGTCTTTCATTATATATGGATAGTGGCTGGTAGGTCCCTATTACAGATGGATAGTAACTTGGTAGGTGTTTTATTACAGATGGATAGTGGCTGATAGGTCTTTTACTATAGATAGAGAGTGGCTGGTTGGTCTTTTATTAGAGTTGGATTGTGGCTGGTAGCTCTTTTATTACAGATGGATAGTGGCTGGTAGGTCTTTTATTACAGATGCATAGTTGCTAGTAGGTCTTTCATTATATATTGATAGTGGCTGGTAGGTCCTTTATTACAGATGGATATTAATTTGGTAGGTGTTTTATTAAAGATGGATAGTGGCTGGTAGGTTTTTCATTATATATGGATAGTGGCTTGTAGGTTTTTCATTATATATGGATAGTGGCTTATAGGTCTTTTATTACAGATGGATTGTGGCTGGTAGGTCTTTTATTACAGATGGATTGTGGCTGGTAGGTTTTTCATTACATATGGATAGTGACTGGTAGGTCTTTTATTATAGATGGATAGTGACTAGTAGTTGTTTTATGATAGGTGGATCGTAGCTGAAATGTCTTTTAATGCAAATTAATAGTGGCTGGTAGGTCTTTCATTATATATGGATAGTGGCTGGTATGTCTTTCATTATATATGGATAGTGGCTGGCAGGTCTTTCATTATATATGGATAGTTGCTGGTATGTCTTTCATTATATATGGATAGTGGCTGGTAGGTCTTTTACTATAGATGGATAGTGACTGATAGGTGTTTTATTATAGATGGATAGTGGCTGGTAGGTGTTTTATTATAGATGGATAGTGGCTGTTAGGTCTTTTATTACAGAAGGATTGTGGCTGGAAGGTCTTTTATTACACATGGATTGTGGCTGGTAGGTCTTTTATTACAGATGGATAGTTGCTGGTAGGTCTTTTATTATAGATGGATAGTGACTAGTAGGTCTTTAATGATAGATGGATAGTTACTGGTAGGTCTTTAATGATAGATGGATAGTGACTGGCAGGTCTTTTATTATAGTTGGAACGTGGCTGGTAGGTCTTTTATGATAGATGGATAGTAGCTGGCAGGTCTTTTAATAAAGATGGATAGTGGCTGGAAGGTCTTTCATTATATATTGATAGTGGCTGGTAGGTCTTTTATTATAGATGGATAGAGACTGGTAGGTGTTTTATTATAGATGGATAGTGGCTGACAGGTATTTTAATATAGATAGAGAATAGCTTGTAGGTGTTT
>NW_013806255.1:0-938 GCF_000517525.1 Limulus polyphemus | reverse complement strand
ATTGCGAGTCTAGCGCCCTAACCACCTGGCCATGCCGGGCCCACTATAAAATTCTACTAAAGTTATACGAACTGGAATATGTAAATATATAAATGAAAACAACCATGCCTTTTAAGGAACTAAACTGAGATTGTATTTAATGAATACCTCTCCCATCAAGAGATTTTGATTTGTTGTTTGTTTGTTTTAGAGCAAAGCCACTTTGGGTTATCTGCTGTGTCCACCGCGGGGAATCGAACGTCGTACTTTAGCGTTTTATGAACAAAGATAAAATATTCCACAAATTTGTTGCAGTCTTGTTTATTATACACAGACACTCTAACTGGAGCTTACATTTAGTTCTTGGTTGTCTAAGCCTCTGGTTTTCATGCTTACATTACATCTTTTTCAAGTATTATGAGTCACTCAAGTCACACACACAGAAAAAAACTAATAAATATAAACAATATAATAAGATATCTAGATTTTTTCAGTTTTTATAAAACCTCAAAACTAGCAAACTAATGGCATTAGGTGTTCGAATGAAGTATTAAACTTAACAGTTTAAAGGCCAAAATACACATAACCTGAGAATGTGTATCAAGAATATATCAATTTCAGACAAGAATTATAATGCCACATGATCTATTTCTTTATGATGCATAAAATGGCATTTAAATAAATATTACCACCCTGTATCGTAAAAACACCAACTGAAAACTTGCATTATGGCCAAATGTTTAATCTTTTTATACATATATATCAGTATATATAAAAGCCCAGTGTTTGATCGGTCACACTCGATTTCTCCGAATTTCGTGACTTACACGAGTCCATTTCCACATGTTCTCCTATAATACTTCCGTTTTTGATTGACCATTCCCATTTTACTTGAATTTAATCGCTAACGTAGGCATAAATGGCTTCTGAGTTTCTGCTATATAAAAGCCAGATCAGGC
>NW_013806254.1:0-934 GCF_000517525.1 Limulus polyphemus | reverse complement strand
ATAGTTATTAAAAACTTTGGTCGTCTTTTACAATTATGAAATAACTGGTCATCTGTTATATATATGAAATATCTGGTTATTTGTTTTATTTGTTAAATATTTCGTCCTCTGTTGTAGTATTCAAATGTATAGTCTTTTGTTATATTTATCAAACTTCTGTCATCTGTTATACTTATCAAATATCTGGTTATCTGTTCTGGTTATTTAATATCTGGTCATCTATTACACTTATCAAAAATATGTTTATCTGTTCTAGTTATCTAATATCTGGTCATCTATTACACTTACAAGAAGTTTGATAAGTATAAGAGATGACCAGATATATGATAAGTATAACAACAGACTATATATTGGATAAGTGTACCAGATGACGAGATATTTAAAAGTATAACAGGTATCCATATATTTGATCTAATATATAGTCTCCTGTTATACTTATCATATATCTGGCCATCTCTTATACTTATCATATATCTGGTCATCTCTTATACTTATATATATCTGGATATCTGTTATACTTATCAAATATCTGTTCATCTATTACACTTATCAAATATCTGGTTATCTGTTACACTTATCAAATATCTGGATATCTCTTACATTTATCAAATATATTGTCATCCGTTATACTTATCAAATATCTGGTCATCCATTACACTTAACAAATATCTGGTTATCTTTTACACTTATCAAATATCTGGATATCTGTTATACTTATCAAATATCTGTTCATCCATTACACTTATCAAATATCTGGTTATCTGATACACTTATCAAATATCTGGTTATCTCTTATACTTATCAAACATCTGTTCATCTGTTACACTTATCAAATATCTGGATATCTGTTATACTTATCAAATATCTGGATATCTGTTATACTTATCAAATATGTGTGTCATCTGTTACACTTATCAAATATCTGGATATCTGT
>NW_013806253.1:0-523 GCF_000517525.1 Limulus polyphemus | reverse complement strand
TTAAACACGCTCTAAATGCTCTCTCATTACTGGATCATACTTTGCTAATAACTGCAAAAGTGACAGGAAATTTCTAGCGTTTTCGTTTGAGGTTATGTCCTCAGTATGACCATGAAATGAAAATGCAAGATTCTGAGAAGCTAAATATTGTGTACAATTCAGCAACCGCCGCAGTACGTCTCTCCATTTATTTTTCTTGCTGAATTTGCCTTTGCAGCTCTTCATCAATGCCACTTTGAAGACGAATTCAGCTCTCAGTTTCTTTCCATGCAGCAAATGACTCACGATGACTGTCACTATTTTCATGCGCATTTAACTTTTCATTTTTTTTCCACTTAGAGAATCCACCCTGTGTTTTGAAAGCAGACCGACTATCGGACGTCATACATGTAAATGAAAAAAGAAGACAACAAAAGCAGTATGCTACTTTATGTAGCGGGGAATACAAAAACCAGGAACGATTGACCTCTTGTCCATTCAGAAGGCGTCGTTTGAACCAAAATGCAGTCATAGAACGCCCGTC
>NW_013806252.1:0-522 GCF_000517525.1 Limulus polyphemus | reverse complement strand
CAAAGTTGAAAACGTCTGCTGATTCGATGAAGTTAACTTATGATAAGAGATCTACTGAAGTCAGCTTTGTACCAGGAGACAAGGTATGGTTGTATAATCCCAGGAAGACCAAAGGGAAGTCTCCTAAGTTGTCTTCTCCATGGGAAGGCCCATACGACATAGTGGATCATCTCTCAGACTTGACTTTCCGGATAAAATGTGGTCGGCGAGGTAAGCCAAAAGTGGTGCATACCAACAGGCTTTGGCGTTATCACGGTCCAGGACATTTCAGTTGGGACGAAGTGGACAACAGAACAAATGACGCTGATGAAAACGTGCCACCTGAAGAAGCCACCGTCCAAGAAGAAACTCTACTCAGTTTTGAGAAGGGAAACGGTGAAGCTCTTGGTGAAGTTACTACCACTGATGTGACTGTTATCGATGATGGGACATTTACTGATGAAGCGGATGAACCCCACATGAAGCAGAAGCCAATGAGATGGAGACCAGTACGGAAGAAGATGCGTCCCAAGATGTGTCCCG
>NW_013806251.1:0-523 GCF_000517525.1 Limulus polyphemus | reverse complement strand
GATGGACAAAGGAGCAGAAAGCAGTATATCTGGCAACGAGCTTCAAGGGACAACCACTGGAAATACTTGGACAGTTGACAGCAGCCGACAGACACAATTATAGAACACTGGTGTCGGCTCTAGAACTCAGGTATGGTACCCAAAACCAGTCAGAAGTCTACAGGGCCAGGTTCAGGACGAGAGTCCGTGCTAAAGGGGAGAGCCTGCAAGAGCTGGCACAGGACTTGGAGAGCATGGCACACAAGGCCTACCCAACTGCACCACCCAATCTCCTCAAGTTGTTGCTGAGAGATCAGTTCGAAGATGCCTTGGACAGTCCACAACTTAAGATACAAGTGAAGCAAGCACACCCCTCTACCATGCAGGATGCAATGGCCAGAGCTCTCGAACTTGAATCCTACGATAAGTCCAGCACAGAGGTACCGCGGTTGGTACAGTCATCTGTATTCAAGGCCAGAAAAGGTCAGCTATCAGAGAAGTTTGAGGGACTTTGCTGCCACTGTAACAAACCTGGGTACAAGAG
>NW_013806250.1:0-1262 GCF_000517525.1 Limulus polyphemus | reverse complement strand
ACACACATACACAATTAAAGTACTTTAAAACAGGTTATACACATACACATTTAAAGTAGTGTAAAACAGTTTACACAGATACACAATTAAAGTACTATGAAACAGTTTATACACATACACATCTAAAGTAGTGTAAAACAGTTTACACACATACACATCTAAAGTACTGTAAAACAGTTTACACACATACACATTTATAATACTGTAAAACAGTTTACACACATACACAATTAAAGTAGTGTAAAACAGTTTACACACATACACATTTAAAGTAGTGTAAAACAGTTTACACACATGCACATCTAAAGTAGTGTAAAACAGTTTACACACATGCACGATTAAAGTAGTGTAAAACATTTTACACACATACACATTTATAATACTGTAAAGCAATTTATTTAAGTACAGCAAAAATACACAGAAACGTGCAAAGTATAAGTTGTTTGTTTTTCACTTTCAAAGTGGGATAATTTTCTTAAGTTTTTAAAATAAACACGACCTGATACCAGAGATAAATAAAACTTTTAACGGATCCAACGTTTCAAACTTACGTCTTTGGGTATAACGTTTGATAAAGACGTAAGTCGTAATGTCGGTTACATTAAAAATTGTACTTATCTATAGTTTGTGGTCGTGTATATTTTAATAATGATTTTTAGTCTCCGCTTAGACATATGAATTTAAGTTATGATTTTCATAAGAGCTGTGACATAAAATTATTTTAAAATCTGGAACTAACTAGAAGTTAATTATATAAATATTTGAATATATTGAAGCTAATAAATTATTTGTTAAAAGAAGCTGGACGTGTTGAGCCTAATCAGAAAAATCTCGGTATTAAATTAACGAGAAACTAATTATATAGTCGAGTTTCTTGTAAGTAGGGTTGAAAATTACACTATCATTAAAATTCCATAACACATCCACGCACATTGAAAATACTGTAAAATAGTTTTACCGTGTGTTATTGAGAGGTAGATTATAGCCTTTAGAATGCATCGAACAGGGGATGAAACCGGATACTCTGTATTGACCTAGTAGATTAAGTAGTGTTCGACTGTTAGTGTATAGTGATCAGGATTAATAAGAGTATTTTATTGATTGTTTGTAGCGATCAGAATTAAGCAGTGTATTAATTGATTGTTGTAGTGATCAGAATTAAGCAGTGTACTTTATTGATTGTTTGTAGTGATCAGAATTAAGCAGTGTACTTTGTTGATTGTTTGTAGTGATCAGAATTAAGCAGTGTATTTTATTGATTG
>NW_013806249.1:0-741 GCF_000517525.1 Limulus polyphemus | reverse complement strand
GACCGTTACAACAGTCGATAAAATATTGTTTAAGAAGGATTAAAAATACCGCTATCAAAGTTGAAAATATCTAGTCTAAGAAGGCCTAAATAGACTGTTATGAAAGTCGACAACATCGAGTGGACCGTTGACTTTGAAAACGTGTTTTTAGTTTTCTTCCACAAGATCCGTTTTCCACTAGATTTTTTTTGTTGACATTGATAAGGTTCTTTTTAGTTTCTGGAGGAAGGAAGACTAAAATACCGTTATAACAGTCGACCAAATATATTGGAAAACTTATTAAAAGGACCCTTATCAATGTCAACAAAGTCTAGTGGAAGGAAAACTAAAAGACCTTAATAACAGTAGACAAAATATAGTTTAAGAAGGATTAAAAATACCATTATGAAAGTCATTAAAATATAGTTTATGAAGGACTAAAAATACCGCTATCAAAGTTGAAAATATCTAGTCTAAGAAGGCCTAAATAGACTGTTATGAAAGTCGACAAAATCGAGTGGACAAAACTAAAAACATGTTTTCAAAGTCAACAAAATCTAGTGGAAAACGAACTAAAAAGAACCTTATCAATTTCAACAAAATCTGGAGGAAGGAAGACTAAAAGACCGTTTATAAAAGTCGACAAAATATAGTGGAAAACTGACTAAAACGACCCATATCAATGTCAACAAAATCTAGTGGGAGGAAGATTAAAAGACCGATATAACAGTCGACAAAATATTGTTTAAGAAGGATTAAAAA
>NW_013806248.1:0-523 GCF_000517525.1 Limulus polyphemus | reverse complement strand
GAAAATACGTTGATAAGTAGTAGATCAGTATTAAGCATAATTTAAAATAGCTAAAGTATAGAGAATAAGAATAAGTTTATATGCAGTAGAAGAGTATTAAACATGTTTTAAAATTGCTAAACTATAGAGAATGACAATCCGTTTATTTGTAGTAGATCTGTAATAAGAATGTTTTAAAAACGCTAAACTATAGAGAATGACAATTTGCTTATATGTAGTAGATCATTATTTTGAATGTTTTAAAAATGATAAACGATAGAAAATAACAACACGTTTATATGTAGTAGATAGTATTAAGCAGATTTCAAAATAGCTAAACTATAGAGAATGACAATAAGTTTATATGTAGTAGATCAGTTTTAAGCATGTTTTAAAACAGCTAATCTATAGAGAATGACAATACGTTTATATGTAATAGATCAGTATTAAGCATGTTTTAAAATTGCTAAACTATAGAGAATGACAATCTGTTCATATGATAGTAGATCAGTAATAAGCATGTTTTAAAAATGATAAACTATAG
>NW_013806247.1:0-523 GCF_000517525.1 Limulus polyphemus | reverse complement strand
GAGCGTGACTGAAAGTTATTCTTAGGTTTATTTGTTCTACGTCTCTAGTGGCTTAACACACTAATTACCATAATAAATTACGTTATAATGAATATGAATTATTTCATAGTGTAGAGCGTGACTGAAAGATGTTCCTAGGTTTTATAGCTCTACGTCTTTCGTGGCTTAAGACACCAAAAACCCCAATAAATTACGTTGTAGTGAATATGAATTATTTCATAATGTATAGCGTTACAGAAAGATGTTCTTAGGTTTTGTTATTCTACGTCTCTCGTGGCTAATGACACTAAAACCCTAAGAAATTACGTTGTAGTGAATATGAATTATTTCATAGTGTAGAGCGTGACTGAATGATGTTTCTAGGTTTTGTTGCTCTACGTCTCCCGTGGCTAAAGACACTAAAATCCCTAATGAATTACGTTGTAGTGAATATGAATTATTTCATGGGGTAGAGCGTGACTGAAAGATGTTCCTAGGTTTGTTGCTCTACGTCTCCCGTGGCTTAAGACACTAAAAACCCTAA
>NW_013806246.1:0-521 GCF_000517525.1 Limulus polyphemus | reverse complement strand
ATAGGAGATGAAATTAAAGAAAAGCATCATAAATTTAAGAAATTTGAATTGAATGGTATGAAGGGAGGTATAGAAGATCAAGAAAGTTGGTGAAACAGGATATTAAAATGGATGTATGAGAAAAGGTTGGTTGAAAATGTAAAAATTAACAATAAGGATTTCTTTAAATATTTAAAGGGGAAACAAAATCTTAGGTTGGAATAGGATCCATGAGGGGTGATAAAGGAAGGTTAGTGTCTGATGATTATGAGATGGTTGGGTTTTTAAATTCTACTCTTTCTTCTGTTTTTACTATTGAAAATTTAAGCAGTATTCCACATCTTGAACATTTGGTAGATGGAAACAACATCGAATAAGATGACTAAATTAATTCTGATCTTTTTAAGAAAAAATGGGGAGGTTTAAATAAAGATATGGCACGTGGGCCAGATATTTCCCCAAGGGTTTTGAAGTAGGTTAAGGTTTGGATATGTGAGCCACTTGCTACTATTTTTTTTAAGTCTTGAATAGTTGGCAGGTGC
>NW_013806245.1:0-521 GCF_000517525.1 Limulus polyphemus | reverse complement strand
CTACTTTCCGAAAGTGTTCGGGTTATCAGGTCTATTAACCCTAAATGAAGAAAGATCTACTTTCCGAAAGTGTTCGGGTTATCAGGTCTATTAACCCTAAATAAAGAAAGATCTACTTTCCGAAAGTGTTCGGGTTATCAGGTCTATTAACCTTAAATAAAGAAAGATCTACTTTCCGGAAACCTTCGGGTTATTAGGTCTATTAACCCTAAATGAAGAAAGATCTACTTTCCGGAAACCTTCGGGTTATCAGGTCTATTAACCCTAAATGAAGAAAGATCTACTTTCCGGAAACCTTCAGGTTATCGGATTAGTTATTGAGTAGAAACACATTTTTACATATTTAACAGTTACTTTAGAAAAATGGCATTTGATTGGTCTAAAAATATTATTTGTTTAAAATTCGTCGTGGAAAGGGGAAAAATATGAATGTCCTTGTTCTATAAAAAATAACGTTCATTAGGTTTAGCCACGAAGTAAACAAAAGATGTAATCTGGGGGTTCACAAAACATACCGTCAA
>NW_013806244.1:0-1275 GCF_000517525.1 Limulus polyphemus | reverse complement strand
TCTTCTTCCGTACTGGTCTCCGTCTCGTTGGCTTCTGCTTCACGTGGGGTTCATCTACTTCATCAGGAAATATCCTATAATCGGTAACAGTCACATCAGTGGTAGTAACTCACCAAGATCTTCACCATTTCCCTTCTCAAAACTGAGTAGAGTTTCTTCTTCGATGGTGGTTTCTTCAGGTGGCACGTCTTCAGCAGCGTCATTTGTTCTGTTTTCTACTTTGTCCCAAGTGAAATGTCCTGGACCGTGATAATGCCAAAGCCTGTTGGCATGCACCACTTTTGGCTTACCTCGCCGACCACATTTTATCCAGAAAGTCACGTCCGAGAGACGATCCACTATGTCATATGGGCCTTCCCATGGAAAAGACAACTTAGGAGACTTCCCTTTGGTCTTCCTGGGACTATACAACCATACCTTGTCTCCAGGTGCAAAGCAGACTTCAGTAGATCTCTTATCATAAGTTAACTTCATCGAATCTGCAGACGTTTTCAAGTTTGAACACACTTGATGGTGGATATGAAAGTGTTATCGGAAAGGATGGATGTCGACATTGCTGGTCCTCTGCCCCAAACTCGTGCTGGAAACAAGTACATTTGTGTGGTGATGGATTATTTCACCAAGTGGCCTGAGGCATATGCGATACCAAATCAGGAAGCTACAACTGTAGCTTCGGCTATTAGTGATTTCTTCTTCAGATTTGGTATGCCATATGAACTGCATTCAGATCAAGGCCGTAACTTTGAATCAGCTGTGTTCCAAGAATGCTGCAAGTTGTTTGGCATCCGAAAGACCAGGACAACGCCACTTCACCAACAGTCTGGTGGGATGGTAGAAAAGTACAACTGGACACTGGGACAGGAATTGGCAAAGTTTTGTAATAGCCGTCAAAATGACTGGGATGTCTTACTTCCTCCACTGTTGATGGCCTATAGGACAGCAGAGCATGAAACCACCGGATACACTGAAGCAAAGTTGATGTTTGGTCGGGAACTTCGGTTGCCAGTGGATCTGTTAACAGGACGCCCACCTTATGAAGAGTTGCCTGAGAATGTGTCAGAGTTTGTCGGCTACTCTTTCCATTGGTGCACCAACTTGATATAACTTCATTGGAGCACGTCCCTTATGCTCGGGTCCCCTTTTAGTCCGGAGATGGGAAACTGCAGATGGGAAAGTGACGACCTGGCAAACAGTTATACCGAGAAAGTTAGGGGAAGTTGTGCTGCGTCAATCCCATGATACTGTAACAGGAGGACATCTCGGAGTTAAGAAAAC
>NW_013806243.1:0-520 GCF_000517525.1 Limulus polyphemus | reverse complement strand
GCTTGCTGTGATTTTCCACCTACCTATTGTTGTCAAGTTACTGGTACCTTTGGTCCAGCAGGTTGAGGTAGAAGAAACTATTGACTTTTATTATCGATACAAGCGAATAACGCTATAGACACTTGAGTATTCACATGTAATTGTATTATCAACAGAAAATAAATAAAATAAAACATTCTGTGTTGTTTGTTGTTAATCAAACAGCAGCACTACGGCCTATTTTAGCTGTGACCAGCACAGGATTAAAACCCTGAATTTTTACATTATAAAATATTATCAGTGTTACGTCATTTTGTTTACTAACTTGTTGCGAGTACTTGCCAAGATGACATTGCATGTCCAAAATATTTTGTTTGCTGTCATATTCCTCCTACCTATTGCTGTCAACATGATATTGGAAAGGATATGGATTAGGCTTAGCAACCTATGGAGAAAGTTTATGCTTTAGACGTTCGAGCATTCCGTCGGACAGTCACCGTCCTTTTCGCCACTAGAACTGGTCACTTCTCAATATATTAAC
>NW_013806242.1:0-523 GCF_000517525.1 Limulus polyphemus | reverse complement strand
GGAATGTGAGTGTTTCTTACCAGACCTAAACTCGTTGTACTCGACTCTCAAATTTACTTTCGAAAAGGAACAACATAACTCTTTACCGTTCCTAGACGTCTTAGTTGAAAAATATGACTTTCGTTTTCTCACCAGTATATACAGAAAACCTACCTTTACAGGACAATACACACGATGGGATTCTTTCAGTCCTAAAAGTCACAAAACGAACCTTATTGCTACTTTAGTCCATCGGACTCCAGTTATCTGTTAAAAATCTAAACTGGATTTCGAATTGATGACAATTGAAACTATTTCACTAGAAAATGGGTATCCAGAAAATGTCATCAATCAAATTACTTCAATGAAAATTGCGAGCTTCTCAACTGCCCCAAAATTTGATCCCAACAAGTGTCCTGTTTACCTAAAACTACTATGGACTGGTAACATTTCAACAAAATTTGAAAAACAATTGAAAACGTCCATTACTAAATGTTTTCCTGCAGTGAACCCCTACTGTGCTTATGCCACACGTAAGCTATTG
>NW_013806241.1:0-539 GCF_000517525.1 Limulus polyphemus | reverse complement strand
GACGCCCCCGCCCCCCCAATGGCACAGCGATTAAATCTTCGGGCTTATAACGATAAAACCGAGTTTCGATACCCATGATGGGCACCGCACAGATAGCCCGTTGAGTAGCTTTGTGCTTAATAATAATAATAAAATGCAACGCAAGAAATTAATGACAAGTTCAGATAACTCAACGAGTTGAATAGTCATCCGTTATATAGGATTGCTGCCCAGAAAGAGGGCAATCAGTAAACAATCCTAGCCGCCTACATAGCTACTCTTAACCAAATACTTAGATTGACTGCCACTTATATAAGGTGCTCACAACTGAAAGTATTCAGCGACATACTGTAATTTGAAACTTTCTATACGAACCTCTGTACAGTAACCTTGGCTTGTTTACTTTACCACAGTATATTGCAAATATCTGCCATAGAGATTTTTTTAAACAAAATGTATAATGACTTACGTTCGAGTTACATTAAGTAAGTTTATAATAAATTAACCTTTTACATTTATTTGATATTGGTATTAACAATAAGGGTAACGGTAGAAAAAGA
>NW_013806240.1:0-949 GCF_000517525.1 Limulus polyphemus | reverse complement strand
TATTATACTACACTATAGTACTACAAAAAAATATATGATTTAATATAGCCAACACAAACACTATAATACTTCAAACAAATATCTGATATAATATACCCAACACGAACATTATAATACTACACTATAGTACTAAAACAAATATATGATTTAATATAGCCAACACAAACACTATAGTACTACAAACGATTAACTGATTTAATATAGCCAACACAAACCATATAATACTAAAAACATATATCTAATTCAATATAGCCAACACAAATACTATAGTACTACAAACAGATATCTGATTTAATATAGCCAACACGAACACTATAATCTACACTATAGTACTACAAACAAATGTATGATTTAATGTAGCCAAAACAAACACTATAGTACTACAAACGATTATCTGATTTAATATAGCCAACACAAACACTATAGTACTACAAACAGATATCTGATTTAATATTGCCAACACGAACACTATAATCTACACTATAGTACTACAAACAATTGTATTATTTAATATAACCAAGACAAACACTATAATACTACACTATAGTACTACAAATAAATATATGATGTAATATAGCCAACACAAACACTATAGTACTAGAAACAAATATCTTATTTAATATTGCTAACACAAACACTATAGTACTACAAACAAATATCTTATTTAATATAGCCAACTCAACACTATAATACTACAAACAAACATCTAATTTAATATAGCCAACACAAACACTATAATACAACAAACAAATATCTTATTTAATATAGCCAACACGAACACTATAATACTACACTATAATACTACAAATAAATATATGATTTAATATAGCCAACACAAATACTATAGTACTACATACAAATATCTGATTTAATATAGCAAACGCAAACACTATAGTACTACAAACAAATATCTTATTTAATATAGCCAACTCAAACACTATAATACTAC
>NW_013806239.1:0-523 GCF_000517525.1 Limulus polyphemus | reverse complement strand
CTATATCAGACAGAACTAGACAAAGACGAGGGTTAATAAATGCAGGTGGAAGTATTCTAAAAATTTCTATTTGGAACAGCAACCACTGACGATTTGCAAGATTTAAATAAAAAGGTAGAACAACAGAGAGAGGTTTCTAAAGAAATGATTTACTTAATAGGAGAACAAGCAACTATAATGAATTCGTTAAATCAAACGCTTGAATTACATGACCAAGAAATCAGAAAAGTATCTGTAGCTTTAGTAAATGTTACTAATGCATTGATACACACTAGAGTAAGACAAACTGAGTTACATAAAGCAGGAATAGAAATGTTAGTTTTCAACACTAGAATTCAGAATAACCTACAACAGTTATATTTTACAGTAGGAAGTAGTAGGACAGAGTTAGCTAAGTTAATACAAGCATTGTATGTAGCTGCAGATAAAAAACTAAGCTCTTACTTTTACCACCAAGTAAGCTAGAAAGAGTATTAGACGAAATTGAAAGGAGATTACCTCCACATTTACAGTTTGTAATTCC
>NW_013806238.1:0-916 GCF_000517525.1 Limulus polyphemus | reverse complement strand
GTGTAACTCTAGTTACTGAATGTCTAAACCCATACTCATCTTTAGCGTTATTTGGTACAACAACTCCACGAACACCTAGGTGTAACTCTAGATATTGAATTTATAACCACCTTACTCATCTTTAGCCTTACTTGGTACAACTACTCCATGAACACCTAGGTGTAACTCTAGTTACCGAATTTGTAAACACCATACTCATATGCAGCGTTATTTGGTACAAGAACTCCACGAATACCTAGGTGTAACTCTAGTTACCGAATTTATAACCACCATACTCATCTTTAGCCTTACTTGGCACAACTACTCCATGAACACCTAGGTGTAACCATAGTTACCGAATTTATAACCACCGGTGTTCGTGGAGTTGTTGTACCAAATAACGCTAAAAATGAGTATGGGGTTACACATTAAGTAACTAGAGTTACACCTATGTGTTCAAAGAGTAGTTGTACCAAGTAAAACTAAAGATGAGTATGGTGGTCATAAATTCGGTAACTAGAGTTACACCTAGTTGTTCATGGAGTAGTTGTACCAAGTAAGGCAAATGATGAGTATGGTGGTTATAAATTCGGTAACTATAGTTACACCTAGGTGTTCATGGAGTAGTTGTGCGAAGTAAGGCTAAAGATGATTATGGTGGTTAAAAATTCGGTAACTAGAGTTACACCTAGGTATTCGTGGAGTTCTTGTACCAAGTAAGGCTAAAGATGAGTAAGGTGGTTATAAATTCAATAAATAGAGTTACACATAGGTGTTCGTGGAGTTGTTGTACCAAATAACGCTAACGATGAGTATGTGGTTTCACATTCAGTAACTAGAGTTACACGTAGGTGTTCGTGGAGTAGTTGTACCAAATAACGCTAAAAATTAGTATAAATTCGGTAACTAGAGCTACGCCTATAACCACCATACTCAT
>NW_013806237.1:0-520 GCF_000517525.1 Limulus polyphemus | reverse complement strand
GTCACAACACTAATCACCATGTCACAACACTAATCACCATGTCACAACACTAATCACCATGTCACAACACTAATCACCATATCACAACACTAATCATTATATCACAACACTAATCACCATATCACAACACTAATCACCATGTCACAACACTAATCACCATGTCACAACACTAATCACCATGTCACCACACTAATCACTATATCACCACACTAATCACTATATCACCACACTAATCACTATATCACAACACTAATCACCATGTCACAACACTAATCACCATGTCACAACACTAATCACCACATCACAACACTATTCACCATGTCACAACACTAATCACCATGTCACAACACTAATCTTATATCTGTTCGTATTTATAACGTATTGTTGGTCAAGACAAAAGTATCTATCTGTTTGTATTTAAAGGTCTGGCCAAGTGTTGTTCTTGTTAGTCATAGTTCCCCAAGGACAGACGTATTCTCTTTCAATTGCACTTTCATAGATCCTGAAGAAACTGTCAGGC
>NW_013806236.1:0-523 GCF_000517525.1 Limulus polyphemus | reverse complement strand
CTGTCTTGGGTCTATCTGTTTCAGTCCATTTTTACTTGATGGAAACCTGACTTTAAGTCCAGAGTTGAAAACCACCTGGCTCCTCTTAGGGCATCAAGAGTATCATCAATTCTTGGCAGTGGGTATGAGTCTTTTTCGGTTATGCTGTTAAGAGCCCTGAAGTCCACACAGCAACACTGGGTTCCATTCTTCTTCTGGACTAATACAACAAGAGCTGACCAGGGACTATCTGATTTTTTCAACTATCCCTTCCTTGATTAGACCGTCCATGACCTTTTCTATCTCTTGTCGCTTTGCTGGAGCTATTCTCCTTGGAGGGATCTTTATTGGATGGTGATTGCCTGTGTTTATTCTGTGCTCTACCAGGTTTGTGCATCTGAGGTCATGATCTCCTTTCAAAAAGATGTCAGCATAATTTGCCAGAAGTTCTTTTACCTGAAGAGCATGTGATGATGACAAATGGACTATGCTCTTCTTATAGAGGTCAGTCAAATATTCTGGAAGTGTATGTCCTTTCTTTACT
>NW_013806235.1:0-523 GCF_000517525.1 Limulus polyphemus | reverse complement strand
TCGTCAAACGCAGTGCTTACGGATTTCTATATGGTCGAACTGTTGATAGATGCTGTGAAACTGTCGTCCTCGTACCCTAGAAGGCTTATGGAAAACACGCAGGGAGTAGTGGTGTTCTTCGGACATGACGGGTCGTACGACGGAATCTTTTGCACTGAAAACAACACTGCTGGGCTGTTGTAAAGATGCCGACGTGGGCTATAACGTGATTGTGAGGCTCTAAATTCCTCTTCATATAACGTACTAAACTGTTCCATCCTCTTCATATAACGTACTAAACTGTTCCATCCTCTTCATATAACGTACTAAACTGTTCCATCCTCTTCATATAACGTACTAAACTTTGCCATCCTCTTCATATAACGTACTAAACTGTTCCATCCTCTTCATATAACGTACTAAACTGTTCCATCCTCTTCATATAACGTACTAAACTTTTCCATCCTCTTCATATAACGTACTAAACTGTTCCATCCTCTTCATATAACGTACTAAACTTTGCCATCCTCTTCATGTAACGTAC
>NW_013806234.1:0-522 GCF_000517525.1 Limulus polyphemus | reverse complement strand
GCGACCCACAGATTGCGAGTCGAGCATCCTAACCACCTGGCCATGCCGGGCTTACACTTGCAGAGAAAGGACCGATCTACAAGAATAGCTCGGGTAGTTTGTTTGTTTGTTTGGAATTTCGCGCAAAGCTACAAGAGAGCTATCTTCGCTAGCCGTCCATAAGACTAGAGGGAAGGCAGCTAGTCATCACCACCCACCGCCAACTCTTGGGCTACCCTTTTCGATACCCGTTATGGGCAGAGCACAGATAACCCTTTGTGTAGCCCCCCAGTGGCACAGCGGTATGTCTGCGGACTTACAACGCTAGGAAACGGGCGTCGATACCCGTGGTGGGCAGAGTAGCTTTGTGCTCCATAACAAACAACAACTTTTCGCTAGGGGAATGTTTTCAATTAGCACCACTTGGAAACGTGTTTCTGTCTAACGCCGCAAGGGGGTGTACATTTCATATACATATCGTTTGGTTTGCTTGTTTTGAAGTTATGCACAGAGCCACACAACGGGTTATTTATGCTCCGCCCA
>NW_013806233.1:0-521 GCF_000517525.1 Limulus polyphemus | reverse complement strand
GTTCACTTTGTCCCAACTGAAATGTCCTGGACCGTGATAACGCCAAAGCTTGTTGGCATGCACCACTTTTGGCTTACCTAGCCGACTACATTTTATCCAGAAAGTCACGTCTGAGAGACGATCCATTATGTCATATGGACCTTCCCATGGAGAAGACAACTTAGGAGACTTCCCTTTGGTCTTCCTGGGATTATACAACCACCCCTTGTCTCCTGGTTCAAAGCTGACTTCAGTAGATCTCTTATCATAAGATAGCTTCATAGAATCAGCAGAAGTTTTCAAGTTTGAACGCACTTGATGGTGAATATCATCCATCCTTTCCGATAACACTTTAACAAGCTCTGACATATTCACAGGCAACTCTTCATAAGGTGGGCATCCCTTATGCTTGGGTACCCTTTTAGCACTACATGTACTGCATGTCCTGCACCATTCTTCCACATCTCGCCTCATACCTATCCAGTAAAATCTGTGTCGCAAGTGACTCAATGTTTTCTTAACTCTGAGATGTCCTCCTGTTA
>NW_013806232.1:0-524 GCF_000517525.1 Limulus polyphemus | reverse complement strand
CTACACATTGGACTATCTGTGCTCTGCCTACCACGGGTATCGAAACCAGAATTTTAGCGTGTAAATCCGCAGACATACCGCTGTGCCACTGGGAGTGGGGGGGGGGGAGAGCAAATGACATTTGAATGGAAACCTATGTTAAAGTAAGTAAGTTTGTTGACAGATTTCGGCCAGAAAATTATACTAATATCCAAATAACTTTTATTTTCATCAAGACTGGTTTTCTTCTTTAAAACATTTAAGGCCCGGCATGGCCATGTGGTTAGGGCGCTCGACTCGCGGGTTCGAATCCCCGTCACACCAAACATGCTCACCCTTTCAGCAATGGGGGCGTTATAGTGTGACGGTCAATCCCACTGTTCGTTGTCAAAAGAGTAGCCCAAGAGTAGGCGGTGGGTGTTGATGACTAGCTGCCTTCCCTCTAGTCTTACACTGCTAAATTAGAAATTAAAAGAAATAACGATACATCTACAAGTGAAGAAAAACTTTTCAAAAAAGGAAGTAAATTTAGGGATGGCTAATAT
>NW_013806231.1:0-523 GCF_000517525.1 Limulus polyphemus | reverse complement strand
AGTATGTGAGGTGTATTGTTCTTTTTTCAACCATATCAATTAAATTATTATTTTATGAAGACGGAAAGGACGTTAGTAACAATTACAAATACCATCGACTAGAAATGATCTCTGATTTTATTATTAAATCATTTTGAAATTTGTCATAAAATAGTAGGTGGCACTAGAAATTATGACGTATAAAACTTGAAGGTCCACAATTTTACACTTATATATATTGTAACTTATGCTTAATAACATAATTTCTAGTTATGTGCAACATAAGGTTTTTACTTTGTGCGTACTATGTGACTCCACTATTATTATACTACATTAAACCATCTCCTTCCCCCAACTAGTGACTCAACGGAAAGTCTGCAGGCCTACAACGCTAAACATCGAGTTTCGATAGATGTGGTGGGTAGAGCACAAAGAGCCCAGTGTGTAGATGTGTGCTGAACACCAACCAAACCAAATTATACCATGGCCAGGTGGTTAGGGCGCTCGACTCGCAATCTGGGGGTCGCGGGTTCGAATCCCCGTC
>NW_013806230.1:0-523 GCF_000517525.1 Limulus polyphemus | reverse complement strand
CTACTGGACTATAGTATATACAGGGTGGTCCATAAAAAACACTACACTGTACTGGACTATAGTATATACAGGGTGGTCCATAAGAAACACTACACTCTACTGGACTATAGTATACACAGGGTGATTCATAAGAAACACTACACTCCACTGGACTATAGTATATACAGAGTGATCCATAAGAAACACTACACTCTACTGGACTATAGTATATACAGGGTGGTCCATAAGAAACACTACACTCTACTGGACTATAGTATATACAGAGTGGTCCATACGAAACACTACACTCCACTGGACTATAGTATATACGTAGTGGTCAATAAGAAACACTACACTCTACTGGACTATAGTATATACAGAGTGATCCATAAGAAACACTACACTCTACTGGACTATAGTATATACAGGGTGGTCCATAAGAAACACTACACTCTACTGGACTATAGTATACACAGAGTGATCCATAAGAAACACTACACTCTACTGGACTATAGTATATACGTAGTGGTCCATAAGAAACACT
>NW_013806229.1:0-523 GCF_000517525.1 Limulus polyphemus | reverse complement strand
TTCATTCATTTACTTATCAAGTTTCTCTTAAACTCACTTAAATTTACTGCTACCACAGCATCCGAAGGGAACCCATTCCAAAAACCAACCACCCTATTAGGAAAATAAAACTGTGTCAGCTGAAGATGATCCCTACCCTGCCAAAATTTATATTTATGTCCGCTAGTCCTACTATTCTCACTGTTAGATATGAAAACATATGATGCATCAAAATTATCAATTCCCTTTACAATCTTAAACATCTCAATCAGATCCTCTGACTCTTCTTTTTCAAAGAGAAAACAAAGTGATTTCAGCCTCTCCTCGTACGACAACCCTTCCATCCCAGGCGCCATTCTAGTAACAGTTTCTGAACCTTTTCCAATAATTCAATGTATTTCCTAAGGTAAGAAGCCCAAGACTGAACATAATATTCTAAATGCGGCCTAACCAGTGACCTATACAATGAAATTATAACCTCTTTATACTTGTATTCACTATTTCTGTAGATACAACCTAAAATCCTATTTGCCCTACTACTACT
>NW_013806228.1:0-702 GCF_000517525.1 Limulus polyphemus | reverse complement strand
TAATGTGAACACTGAATTTCCTAAAACTTACGAGGGCTAACTGCGCTAGCCGTCTCTAATTTAGCAGTGTAAAACTAGAGGGAAGGCAGCTAGTCATCACCACCCACCGCCAACTCTGGGGCTATTCATTTACCAACGAGTTGAAACTGAAAATTTGATTTGACTAACTTACAAAAAAAAAAAAAAAACAAAGACAAAAAAAAAGAAAAGAAACGTAAAGTGTTTAACATGGTAAAGCCAAACATATTTGAGTGCAAACGATGTTAGAAGGCACTTCAACTTTCTGAAAGCCCTTGCATTACTGAGTTTCTATTCTGATGCTGTACTGTGATATGTACTACAGTTGTGTGTGTATATAGGCCTATTTTCCGGTTGTTTACGTCTACTCCTACCACCATTTACCACTATAGATCCTGGCTGGCTCGCCACTGTCAGATTTTAGTATGAATGGGGCAGATTATTTACATTAGGTTTCTATGATTTGTTGGCGATAAATTTCAATAATATACAGACAGCACAAATCCATTTGTTTTAAAATAACATATTAAAAAAAATTAAACATATATACAAATGTCCTTTACACTGTTCTTATCAAAGTTGTATCCAGAGCTTCAAATAATTGTCTTATCTTCATCAAACTCCACACAGACTGGTTCAGTTACTTTAGAACACAATTTGACAAGACGAATTATTTTTCCTGCT
>NW_013806227.1:0-523 GCF_000517525.1 Limulus polyphemus | reverse complement strand
TTTTTTTTTAATTTCAAAGCCAAGTGATTTCTTTAATCAGGGCATTAACAACCTGATTTTAAGATGGAAAAGCATCATCGATAAAAATGGAGACTATTTCATTTAATAAATGTTTTGTTTTGATATATAAGTTGTTCGGTCTAAAAAAGCGACATTAATTTCTTGGCGACCTAATACTTCTGTATTTGCAGAGTCAACAAAAAACATCATATTTATCATTCTGACTTGAAAATTCTAAATATTGGTAAAGGAAGCTTAGAAACAGTAGTAAAGAAAAGCCAATTGATGAAAAATGAGCGTTTCTCTTCTAGCTTTTTCATAGTCTCTTGTCCTTAATCTTTATTAAATTATTTTTAACCACGCCCTATTTCCATTCTTCTTCTTGTTTATTTAATTTATAACATTTACTTAAATTTTAGTACGCAGTTAATTTGACTTTACAAGCAATTGTGCATTTCTAGTTACCGTAAGTATGATTTTTCAAAAGCCTATATTATATTTACTTTCCTGTTCTTATTGTTTG
>NW_013806226.1:0-594 GCF_000517525.1 Limulus polyphemus | reverse complement strand
CAGACTTGATGGCAGCAATACACGAACAGCAAAAGAAACCAATTTCTCTTCTCGTTCTTCTTGTTTCTTTTGCACGGCAGTTGTTGGAGGAAAAAGAAAAGAAACAAGAAGAGAGATTACAACAGTTGTTAGAGGAAAAAGAAAATAAACAAGAAGAGAGACAACAGCAGTTGCAAGAAAACCTGCAACAGTGGCAGCTCGAACAGCAAAATAAACAAGAGAGATTACAGCAGTTGTTGGAGGAAAAAGAAAAGAAACAAGAAGAGAGATTACAACAGTTGTTAGAGGAAAAAGAAAATAAACAAGAAGAGAGACATCAGCAGTTGCAAGAATACCTGCAAGAGTGGCAGCTCGAACAGCAAAATAAACAAGAGAGATTACAGCAGTTGTTGGAGGAAAAAGAATAGAAACAAGAAGAAAGATTACAGCAGTTGCAAGAAAACCTACAACAATGGCAGCTCGAACAGCAAAATAAACAAGAGAGATTACAGCAGTTGTTGGAGGAAAAAAAAAGAAACAAGAAGAGAGATTACAGCAGTTGTTGGAAGAGAAAGAAAATAAACAAGAAGAGAAATTACAGCAGTTGTTGGAGGA
>NW_013806225.1:0-523 GCF_000517525.1 Limulus polyphemus | reverse complement strand
AATGAACGAGAAAAGAAACAAGAAGAACGAGAAATTAAACAAGAAGAGAGATTACAGCAGTTGTTGGAGGAAAAAGAAAAGAAACAAGAAGAGAGACAACAGCAGTTGCAAGAAAACCTGCAACAGTGGCAGCTCGAACAACAAAATAAACAAGAAGAGAGATTACAGCAGCTGTTAGAGGAAAAAGAAAATAAACAATAAGAGAGATTACAGCAGTTGTTAGAGGAAAAAGAAAAGAAACAATAAGAAAGATACAGCAGTGGCAATTGGAACAAGAAAGGAAACAGGAAGAAAGTCAGCAGCAACTACAGGAAAATCAACAACAATGGCAAGAGGTACAAATGGAAAACATTAGTAAATTTAAAAGTGAATTAGATACGTTAAAGGACGATCTATTGTCTTTTACACGAGAAGGATACATTGACCATCGACTTAATCAGCCCCAGACAATGACAAGCCCCTTCCAGACCCTGCAGCTAAACCCTAATGCAGACATATTTAGTCCTGTTAGAAGTCACGTCCC
>NW_013806224.1:0-535 GCF_000517525.1 Limulus polyphemus | reverse complement strand
ACTGTAACGATAAATCTTTTGGCTTGTTATTGATAGTACACAGTATTATTAAATCTAATGACTTGTTATGATAGTACACAGTATCGTTAAATCTTGTGTCTTCTTATTGACAGTACACAGTATTGATAAATCCTGTATCTTCTTATTGACAGGACACAGTATTGATAAATCATGTATCTTCTTATTGACAGGACACAGTATCGTTAAATCTTGTGTCTTCTTATTGACAGTACACGATATTGATAAATCCTGTATATTCTTATTGACAGGACACATTATTGTTAAATCTTGTGTCTTTTTATTGACAGTACACAGTAATGATAAATCCTATATCTTCTTATTGACAGGACACAGTATTGTTAAATCTTGTGTCTTTTTATTGTACAGTACACAGTATCGTTAAATCTTTCTTTTTTTGATAGTACATAGTATTGTTAAATCTTGTGTCTTCTTATTGAGATTAAACGGTATTGATAAATATTGTGCCTGCTTATTGTACAGTACACTAGTATTGGTAAATACTTGTCTTCTTTTT
>NW_013806223.1:0-1031 GCF_000517525.1 Limulus polyphemus | reverse complement strand
TTTTAAGTGATGACAAAACCTTGTCGAAACGTTGTACATTTGCTGTTATGTTAAACTTATATTAAAGTTTTTCTTCATTACTCATTCAAGCCGTTATTAGTCTCAAAGTGGGTTCATCGTCATCGAATATGTAAAGTCTGTTGGATTATTTTTGCATCATTATGAAAACAGCACATTAGTACGGTTATTACTAAGGACAAAGCTACTCAATGAGCTATCCCTGCAATGCCCACTACGGGTATCGAAACCCGGTTGTTAGTGTTATATGCCTTCAAACTCACCACCAAGTCACTGGGGAGTTTCTACATTAGAAACGAGAATATATTCAATTTAATTATTTCTTATCATTTTTTAACTATCCAGATTAATATCATTCACGAGAACCTAATCACGGCAAATGATAATGATATTCTGGTAATGATAATATCATGGTACCGTAATAGAATGGGGGTTAATATTATCAAAATGGTGCCGTAATAGAATAAGGCTAATATTATCAAAATGGCGCCGTAATACAGTGGGAATTTTGATAATATTAGGATGCCGTAATAGAATGAGGCTAATATTATCAAAATGGGGCCGTAATAGAATGGGGCTAATATTATCAAAATGATGCCGTAATAGAATGAGGTTAATATTATCAAAATGGGGCCGTAATACAGTGGGACTAATATTATCAAAATGGTACCGTTACAGAATGGGACTTCTTTTTGTTTTCTGATGACCAAAACAAAACAAGTAAAATATCATCTTTAATTAAACACCTAATCTCATCCTTGAACATAATGGTAAAAATAAAATCCCGGTTTACTATGTTTCATTTAGGACTTTGAGGAATGTGTCCGTTCAGCTGATCTCGAATGTTCGTTTATAACTGGGGAGCCTTACGACCTGGCCATTCCTTACTTCTGTGGCCACGAGGAGGAGTGCACGTAAGTTGCGTAGTTTAAATAATATAGTATTACTCATTCGTTTCCAAAAATCCTTAAGAGACTATACGGTAATGTAACATTTTTCGTCATATTTCAACC
>NW_013806222.1:0-523 GCF_000517525.1 Limulus polyphemus | reverse complement strand
TACTGTGTACTGTCAATAAGAAGACAAAAATTTAAAAATACTATGAAATGTCAATAAGAAGACACAAGATTTAACAATACTGAGTTCTTTCAATAAGAAGATACTGGATTTATCAATACTGTGTACTGTCAAAAAGAAGACACAAGATTTAACGATACTGTGTACTATCAATAAGAAGACAAGATTTAACAATACTATGTACTATCAAAAAGAAGATAAGATTTAACGATACTGTGTACTGTCAATAAAAGGACACAAGATTAAACGATACTGTGTACTATCAATAAGAAGTCTCGATTTACCAATACTGTGTACTGTCAATAACTAGACACAAGATTTATCAATACCGTTTACTCTCAAAAAGAAGACACAAGATTTAACGATACTGTGTACTGTCAATAAGAAGACACAAAATTTAACAATACTATGTACTGTCAATAAGAAGACACAAGATTTAACAATACTGTGTCCTGTCAATAAGAAGATACAGGATTTATCAATAATGTATACTGTCAATAAGAAG
>NW_013806221.1:0-965 GCF_000517525.1 Limulus polyphemus | reverse complement strand
GATAACCCTTCCATCCTTAGTGGATCTAGGCTTTATATTAGATAACCCTTCCATTCTTAGTGGATCTAGGCTTTATATTAGATAACCCTTCCATCCTTAGTGGATCTAGGCTTTATATTAGATAACCCTTCCATTCTTAGTGGATCTAGGCTTTATATTAGATAACCCTTCCATCCTTAGTGGAGCTAGGCTTTATATTAGATAACCCTTCCATCCTTAGTGGATCTAGGCTTTATATTAGATAACCATTCCATCCTTAGTGGATCTAGGCTTTATATTAGATAACCATTCCATCCTTAGTGGATCTAGGCTTTATATTAGATAACCCTTCCATCCTTGGAGTCATCCTGGTGGCAATCCTCTGAACCATCATCAATAAATGAATATTTGTTCTTGGACAAAGACACCAAAACTGTAAACCGTATTCCAAATCAGTCCTAATGAGTGATTTTTAGTTACCTCTTTTGATTTGTAATCATTGTTTACAAATACATTCTAAGATTCTATCAGTTGTACTACTAGCAATAGAATTCTGATTCAATGACTCGAGTGACTTATCCATAACAATTCCAAGATCATTTTTACTTCATAATTCTATCTCTAGTTGGCATTCCAATCTATATTAAACAAGAGATTCACAATATTACCTGCATCACCTTGCAGTCAGCAAAATTAAATGTAATTTGTCAAATATTTTTCCAACTCAATCTGTAGTACCTCAATATAGCTAGACATACCAAAGAGTAATATCCTCACCAAAATTTACTGATTTAATAATTCTGTTCCTATCAACATCAATAACATAAATAAGAAGTAGCAAAGATCCAAGTGTTGCTCCCTGATGCAGTCCAGTTGTAACAACAAGAGTCCAGTTGCTTTCTTCCATGCTATTAAGTAGTCTTTCCCAAAACCCTACCAACATGAGTCTTTTCTTTAACTAATCTTTTGTGTGGCACTTGATCACA
>NW_013806220.1:0-754 GCF_000517525.1 Limulus polyphemus | reverse complement strand
TGCTCAAAATTACTTTCAAGACACCTACGTAGACTAACGAAACCAATCTATCAACATAAACTTATAAAGTGGGTGCAGTCTGTTTAAAATTACTTTCAAGACACCTACGTAGACTAACGAAACCAATCTATCAAAATAAACTTATAAAGTGGGTGCAGTCTGCTTAAAATTACTTTTAAGACACCTACATAGGTTTATGAAAACAACCTATCAAAGTAAACCTTCGACAGTCAGTTTTTAAATTGCAAAATAAAAAATACCTGCATGTACTCTTTCCATTTTCCACGACACAGGTTCCATGATTGCTACAAAAATCTGGAGTGCATGCTACAAATAGAACATAGAAAATACTTATTACCTTTTACTTTACCTGATAGCTGCAGCAATTGACCCAAAAATAAATTGAAATTCTAAAATAAAAGCCTTAAATAAAATGCCTAAAATAAAAGCCTTAAGAACCAAGTTACAAATTCTTCAACAGAGAACCTCGGTAGTGGCCAAATTATTCTTTAATTACAGCAATTGAACAAAGTTTTCCACATGATAAGTAGCTTTGATTGATTTTAATGAATAAACATAATGTTTTTTTTTAGCTTTTTTTTTGGGGGGGGGATAAACCTAAGAAAGATAAGTACGTAATAGGCCGTTTTTTCTTTGATTTATCTTAATATGAAAGCGTGTTGTAAAAATATCATAAGTTGTATTTCTCTCACCAGGGCTTCCCCCCCCCCCCCCCAGTGGCACAGCGGTATGT
>NW_013806219.1:0-523 GCF_000517525.1 Limulus polyphemus | reverse complement strand
CTACACACACACACATAAGCACAAAAAGCAAGTTAATCATCAGATCAGTCCTGCCTGTCCATCTTAATGAAGCGGTTTACAACTAGTTATATAATCTTTAATACAAAGTGAAGACTAGATTATAGAGAAAGCATTAGATTTAACGTGACAAACAGTGACTAAAAGTCCCCAGAGAGGCGAGTACATGTAGCCCTCTAGTGGTATGATTTCCCATGCGTAATGTTGATTTTAATAATCAAAATTAGATGAAATATACTACTTCCGGCATTGCGTAGTGCAGATCCGAACCATCCTCAACTGAAATACGTGCTGTTTTGCAAATTAGTACGGTGTTACAATTTAAAAATATTCTATCAGGCAAGTTACCTCCACAATAAAAAGCGGTCCAGAGATTTAATTGGCAGATAAAATACTGTTGAGAAAATAAGTGATCGTAAAAGTGGCTAAACGAGGTTAGAAGATTTGTTTTAAAGAAAGATTCCAAAGCCGAAGTTTACAGATAAAAATAAGTAACAAACACAAC
>NW_013806218.1:0-516 GCF_000517525.1 Limulus polyphemus | reverse complement strand
TTTTATTACAGATGGATAGTGGCAGAAAGCTTTTATTATAGATGGATATCGACTGGCAGGTCTTTTATTATGAATTGATAGTATCTGGCAAGTCTTTTAATAAAGATGGATAGTGGCTAGTAGGTCTTTCATTATATATGGATAGTGGCTGGTAGGTCTTTTATTATGGATGGATAGTGGCTGGTAGGTCTTTTATTATAGATGATAGTGGCTGGTAGGTCTTTTATTATAGACGGATAGTGTCTGGTAGGTTTTTAATAATAGATGGATAGTGACTGGCAGGTCTTTTAATATAGATGGAACGTGGCTGGTAAGTCTTTTATGATAGATGGATAGTAGCTGGAAGGTCTTTTATTAAAGAAGGATAGTGGCTGGTAGGTCTTTCATTATATATAGATAGAGGCTGGTAGATCTTTTGTTATAGATGGATAGTGACTGGAAGGTGTTTTACTATAGATAGAGAGTGGCTGGTAGGTCTTTTATTACAGATGGATTGTGCTGGTAGGTCTTTTATTA
>NW_013806217.1:0-523 GCF_000517525.1 Limulus polyphemus | reverse complement strand
AACTTCCTTGATATCTTATCGAGGGTTCACGATGAGCAACTTGAGTACGAGTTGATGCAGGTACGATTCGCTTCCCGGGAAGCTAGCTAGCTTTGTCCACAAGCCGAGTTTTCTAGGATGAACTTATATAATGTTTTCGTAAAAATACTAATGTCCGATTAGAATCCACTGAAGTTGAATGATTTGTAATGTTCGAACTTTGTAAATGCTCCTGGCCAATTTCTGAAGTTTTCCGAGTGATAAGCGTTAGAACAATCATAGTTATAACTTCTGGAGTTTGTAGCACACTGATGTTACACATTAAAATTTCAAATAGCCTGAAATTGAGTTAACTGATAAATTTAAATTTAGTAGTTAAATTGTACTTTGGATTTTGCATTTAAATATATGCCGATATATAGTCAGTTTATGATATTTGCCAACAAGATTGATACACAGTTGTCTTTTTTTTAACACAAATACGTTTTAATATACACACAACAGTACAATATACAATAACAATTATTACAAATAGTTATTATAA
>NW_013806216.1:0-523 GCF_000517525.1 Limulus polyphemus | reverse complement strand
GGATAAATCAGGACCTTATCAACACTCGCATTTTAAACATCCAACATTTATGCCTGCCTGACTGACTTCGTTGTCCTTGATTGCCGTACTCGATATTGAAGTGAAGTAACGTGAATTACATAGGTGTAAAACTGCAACCATCAAATATTCATTTACAACTGTAGTCTTGATAACCAGTCATATGTATTTCAAATCATAGGCTTGGAACCGAGCGTGGCTTAATATTTAGCGTGCCGGACTGTGGATCGGAAGTTCCCTAGCTCGCGCTCTGTTGCAGTAAAAGTAAAAATAAAACAATCGTGCTCCTCATTTTGAGGCCGTGGGTACATCATAGGAGTAACAGTTAATTTCTACTATTCGGTCTGACAAGAACTGGCAGTGAGTGGTATTGACTAGCTTCCTTCCCTATCATTTCAAAATTGGGGACAGCTAGCGCAGATAGACCTCGAATAGCTTTCCACGATATTCAACAAACAAAACACTCATATGTCTGAATTAACTAACAGGGTGATTGATGTTATCT
>NW_013806215.1:0-832 GCF_000517525.1 Limulus polyphemus | reverse complement strand
ACGGGAGGGGCACACCGAAGAACTGTGAGCCCCCTGACACAAATCACATGAAATGGTACACTGGGCCTCCTCATGGCCATATGCCGAACAACGCGAGCACCTTGGGGTGTCACACTGGTTGGCAAGGTGACCTTCGAGTCCACAACAGCGGCACAAGCCCGGGTAGTTGACAATGACTGTGTAAGTCCCAATTTTGAAAAAATGGGAACTGGAGATGTCATATCCATTCGGATTCTCCTGTTACCGGTGCAGACTCCCAGACGTGATGGATAACACTCGTATTCTATTTTGATGACTCGGCCATATGGTCGTAGAGCGGCACTAATCACATCGTGTGACATTTCATAAGGGGCAGAATGCAGGGTCATCCATTTCAGGTTTTGGCCTGCAGGACTCACCGAGATGGAGGCGTCATTTACCGAGAAAGCTCCTCGACCCAACAGCTCGTTTGCCACAGCCAGAGTTGACAATGTGGCAATGTATCAGCCAGCACCGAAGTGTTGGAGACAGTCCACAACATTACCACCCAGGCTCTCACAGATAGAGTCAATCACCTGGGAAGGTAATGTGTCTTTCTCGACGATAAACCTGACCGACCGAGGTTGGGTCAGGTGGTGGATGGAACTCATTCCAACCAACCCAAAGAGTCACAAAAAATCAAAAATTTAAAACTGTCAATGAAAACGAAAAACGTAGAAAATGAAAACAATACTCACAAAAAACCGCACACGACAACACTAATCGCTGGAGAGAAGGCTGGTGCAAGTAGTGTATCACACATGCAGATCCAGGCTCGCCCACTGAAGATTTGAAAGAAAGAAGACCGCTATAT
>NW_013806214.1:0-639 GCF_000517525.1 Limulus polyphemus | reverse complement strand
GTGAGTATTATATACGTACCTAAGTTAGTATATGATGTGTATTATATACAAACCTAAGTTAGTATTTGGTGAATATTATATACAAACCTAAGTTAGTATACGGTGAGTATTATATACATACCTAAGTTAGTATATGGTGAGTATTATATACATACCTAAGTTAGTATATGGTGAGTATTATATACAAACCTAAGTTAGTATATGGTGAGTATTATATACAAACCTAAGTTAGTATATGGTGAGTATTATATACATACCTAAGTTAGTATATGGTGAGTATTATATACATACCTAAGTTAGTATACGGTGAGTATTATATACATACCTAAGTTAGTATATGGTGAGTATTATATACATACCTAAGTTAGTATATGGTGAGTATTATATACAAACCTAAGTTAGTATATGGTGAATATTATATACATACCTAAGTTACTATATGGTGAGTATTATATACATACCTAAGTTAATATATGATGAATATTATATACAAACCTAAGTTAGTATTTGATGAGTATTATATACATACCTAAGTTAGTATATGGTGAGTATTATATACATACCTAAGTTACTATATGGTGAGTATTATATAAAAACCTAAGTTAGTATATGGTGAGTATTATATACATACCTAAATTA
>NW_013806213.1:0-746 GCF_000517525.1 Limulus polyphemus | reverse complement strand
GTTTAATTACCTACAAATGCAAGTTGAAGTTTAAAATATGTTTAATCCACAAATACAAGTTGAAGTTTAAAAGATCTTTAATACACAAGTACAAGTTGGAGTTTAAAAGATGTTTAATACACAAGTACAAGTTTGAGTTTAAAAGATGTTTAATACACAAGTACAAGTTGTAGTTTAAAAGATGTTTTGAATGGACAAATATCAGTTAATTACAAGTATTAAGAAAAAGTAGTGAGATTTGAACTTTATAACAATTTAACGTCTTGAGACTTTAATCTAGTTAATCTGTCTTTGAGGAATATTTATTAAATCCTTGAGAGTTTTAATCCACTTAAGTGTCATTTATAATGCACATGTTTAATTCACCTTAGTTCCAGATTATACAGTCTGACTCTGACGTAACTTCTTGCTATTTAATTATCGCTTTGACAGTTTGATAAAAGCTTTCTACAACCTTGGTGCGTTTATTTCACCATCCATGTGTTAACGCAAATAACCATGTAACATAAGAACATTGTTACACTGTGAAAACATGTACCGTCAAAACAGTGTTATACTGTGAAAACATGTAACGTCAGAACATTGTTATACTGTGTCAACATGTAACGTCAGAACATTGTTATACTGTGTAGACATATAACGTCAGAACATTGTTACACTGTGAAAACATGTAACGTCAGAACATTGTTATACTATGTTAACATGTACCGTCAGAACATTGTTACACTGTGTCAACATATAACGTC
>NW_013806212.1:0-523 GCF_000517525.1 Limulus polyphemus | reverse complement strand
CTTCACCCACAGTCTGATGGGATGGTAGAAAAGTACAACTGGACACTAGGACAGGAATTGGCAAAGTTTTGTAATAGCCGTCAAGATGACTGGGATGTTTTCTACTCCCTCCACTGTTGATGGCCTATAGGACAGCAGAGCATGAAACCACTGGATACACTCCAGCAAAGCTGATGTTTGGTCGGGAACTTCGGTTGCTAATGGATCTGTTAACAGGACACCCACCTTATGAAGAGTTGCCTGAGAATGTGTCAGAGTTTGTGAAAGTGTTATCGGAAAGGATTGATGATATCCACCATCAAGTGCGTTCAAACTTGAAAACGTTTGCTGATTCGATGAAGTTAACTTATAATAAGAGATCTAATGAAGTCAGCTTTGTACCAGGAGATAAGGTATGGTTGTATAATCCCAAGAAGACCAAAGGGAAGTCTCCTAAGTTGTCTTTTCCATGGGAAGGCCCATATGACATAGTGGATCATCTCTCAGACGTGACTTTCCGGATAAAATGTGGTCGGCGAGGTAA
>NW_013806211.1:0-524 GCF_000517525.1 Limulus polyphemus | reverse complement strand
ACTGGCTCCTCATATGTGCTTGCTTCACTTGAATCTTAAGTTGTGGACTGTCCAAGGCATCTACGAACTGATCCCTCAGCTACAACTTGAGGAGATCGGGTGGTGCAGTTGGGTAGGCCTTGTGTGCCATGCTCTCCAAGTCCTGAGCCAGCTCTTGCAGGCTCTTCCCTTTAGCACGGACTCTCGTCCTTAACCTGGCCCTGTAGACTTCTGACTGATTTTGGGTTCCATACTGAGTTCTAGAGCCGACACCAGTGTTTCCTTTGTTGTTCTAGTTGCCACTGCTGTAGTCTCTCTTCTTGTTTCTTTTCTCGTTCTTCTTGTTTATTTCTTTCTCCTCTAGCAACTGCTGTAATTTCTCTTCTTGTTTATTTTCTTTCTCCTCCAACAACTGCTGTAGTCTCTCTTCTTGTTTCTTTTCTCGTTCTTCTTGTTTATTTTCTTTCTCCTCTAGCAACTGCTGTAATTTCTCTTCTTGTTTATTTTCTTTCTTCCTCCTAACAACTGCTGTAATCTCTCTTCTT
>NW_013806210.1:0-522 GCF_000517525.1 Limulus polyphemus | reverse complement strand
GTCTAGCTTAAACCCTGTGACAAAAAACTATTGGGCACAATGGGACCAGTTGAAGCTTGAAGATGGTATACTTCTCCTGAGATGGGAAACTGCAGATGGTAAAGTGACGACCTGGCAAACGGTTATACCGAGAACGTTATGGGAAGTTGTGCTGCATCAATCCCATAATAGTTTAACAGGAGGACTTCTCGGAGTTAAGAAGTCATTGAGTTACCTACGACAGAGATTTTACTGGATAGGTATGAGGCAAGATGTGGAAGAATGGTGCAGGACTTGCAGTACATGTTGTGCTAAAAGGGAACCCAAGCATAAGGGATGTGCTCCAATGAAGTTATATAAAGTTTGAACACCAATGGAAAGAGTAGCCGTTGACATTGCTGGTCTGTTGCCCCAAACTCGTGCTAGAAACAGGTACATTTGTGTGGTGATGGATTATTTCACCAAGTGGCCTGAGGCATATGCAATATCAAATCAGGAAGCTACAACTGTAGCTTCGGCTATTAGTGATTTCTTCTTCAGATT
>NW_013806209.1:0-1778 GCF_000517525.1 Limulus polyphemus | reverse complement strand
TTGTGGCTTGTTATTGATAGTACACAGTATCATTAAATCTTATGACTTGTTATGATAGTTTACAGTATCGTTAAATCTTGTGTCTTCTTATTGACAGTACACTGTAGGATTTATCAATAATGTGTACTGTCAATAAGAAGACACAAGATTTAACAATACTATGTCCTGTCAATAAGAAGATACAGGATTTATCAACACTAACAAGCCAAAAGATTTAACGTTACTGTGTACTGTCAATAAAAACACACAAGATTTAAAAATAATGTGTCCTTTCAATAAGAATATACAGGATTTGTCAATACTGTGTACTGTCAATAAGAAGACACAAGATTTAACAATACTGTGTCCTGTCAATAAGAAGATAAAGGATTTATCAATACTGTGTACTGTCAATAAGAAGACACAAGATTTAACGATATTGTGTACTATCAATAACAAGCCACAAGATTTAACAATACTGTGTTCTGTCAATAAGAAGATACATGTACTATCATAACAAGTCATAAGATTTAATGATACTGTGTACTATATTTAACAATACTGTGTCCTGTCAATAAGAAGATACAGGATTTATCAATACTGTGTACTGTCAATAAGAAGACATAGTTTAACAATACTGTGTCCTGTCAATAAGAAGATAAAGAATTTATCAATACTGTGTACTGTCAATAAGAAGACAAAAGATTTAACGATACTATGTGTCTTCTTATTACACAAAATTTAACAAAATTGTATCCTATCAATAAGAAGATAAAGGATTTATCAATACTGTGTACTGTCAATAAGAAGACACAAGATTTAACAATAATGTGTCCTGTCAATAAGAATATACAGGATTTATCAATACTGTGTCCTGTCAATAAGAAGATACAGGATTTATTAATACTGTGTACTGTCCTTCTTATTGACAGGACACAGTATTGATAAATCCTGTATATTCTTATTGACAGGACACATTATTGTTAAATCTTGTGTCTTCTTATTGACAGTACACAGTATTGATAAATCCTGTATCTTCTTTTTGATAGTACATAGTATTGTTAAATCTTGTGTCTTCTTATTGAGAGTAAACGGTATTGATAAATCTTGTGTCTGCTTATTGACAGAACACAGTATTGGTAAATCTTGTCTTCTTATTGATAGTACACAGTATCGTTAATCTTGTGTCACTGTCACAAAGAAGACACAAGATTTAACAATACTGTGTCCTGTTAATAAGAAGATAAAGGATTATCAATACTGTGTACTGTCAATAAGAAGACACAAGATTTAACGATACTATGTACTGTCTATAAGAAGACACAAAATTTAACAATACTATGTACTGTCAATAAGAATACACAAGATTTAACAATACTGTGTCCTGTCAATAAGAAGATACAGGATTTATCAATACTGTGTACTGTCAATAAGAAGACACAAGATTTAACGATACTGTGTACTATCAATAAGAAGACAAGATTTACCAATTTTGTGTACTGTCAATAAGCGGACACAATATTTATCAATACCGTTTAATCTCAATAAGAATACACAAGATTTAACAATACTATGTACTTTCAAAAAGAAGACAAGATTTAGCGATACTGTGTACTGTCAATAAAAAGACACAAGAGTTAACGATTTATCAACACTGTGTACTGTCAATTAGAAGACACAAGATTTAACAATACTGTGTCCTGTCAATAAGATACACAGTATTGATAAATCCTGTATCTTCTTATTGACAGGACAGAGTATTGTTAAATCTTGTGTCTTCTAATTGACAGTACACAGTG
>NW_013806208.1:0-523 GCF_000517525.1 Limulus polyphemus | reverse complement strand
ATTAAGTTACGGCATAGTTTCACAATGGTAATATTGTAGAACATTATTAAATTACGGCATAGTTTCACAATGGTAATATTGTAGAACATTATCAAGTTACGGCATAGTTTCCCAATGGTGATATTGTAGAACATTATTAGATTACGGCATAGTTTCACAATGGTAATATTGTAGAACATTATCAAGTTACGGCATAGTTTCACAATGGTAATATTGTAGAACATTATCATGTTACGGCATAGTTTCACAATGTTAATATTGTAGAACATTATCATAGTTTCACAATGGTAATATTGTAGAACATTATTAAGTTACGGCATAGTTTCACAATGTTAATATTGTAGAACATTATCATAGTTTCACAATGGTAATATTGTAGAACATTATCAAGTTACGGCATAGTTTCACAATGGTAATATTGTAGAACATTATTAAGTTACGGCATAGTTTCACAATGGTAATATTGTAGAACATTATCAAGTTACGGCATAGTTTCACAATGGTAATATTGTAGAACATTATT
>NW_013806207.1:0-548 GCF_000517525.1 Limulus polyphemus | reverse complement strand
TTAAAGTTCAAAATCTGCATTGAATTAGATTTTCATATAAAAGTTTTTGTTGTTTTTTTTGTACTTCAGACTTTATACTAGGGCTGATTTACACATAATGAGCATGTCAGAATTTATAATATATATATATATATTCTTTTTAGCCAATTGTCAGATATAATTATATTCTATACTATGTTGTTGTTGAGCTTAGGATTCTGCTACAGTAAGTGTCTGTGACTTGTTAGCGATAAATTCAACGATAAATAAACAGCACGCACTTTACTTGTTTTCAAAATAACATATATATATTTGGAACAAGGTAAACGTATGTACAACAAATCCTTCAACACTACAGATATTATAGGCATGTCATAAACACTATATATGTAGTTCTCTTCTTTTTGTCAAAAGTTCACTTAGACCTACTCGATTACTTTAGAATTGCGGTTTACAAGCCGAACTATCTTCTCTGTTACTATCACACTAGTATTCTCTTTGTGATTAACTTACAATTGTGGTCTTTTTTTCTTCTAAATATCCTCTGTTCCTTTTGTCAAAGTGCATTT
>NW_013806206.1:0-1711 GCF_000517525.1 Limulus polyphemus | reverse complement strand
CGTTCTTACTAGTTGTGTTTGTATGTTTAGACTTTACGTTTGTCTTTAGGAAATCATAATCGAACACCAGAGATAAGCTCAAAGGGTCATAATGAAGGTGTGCGTGATTTAGTAGGTCTCCTTTTTTTCCAGAAAGCAAAATATTTCTGAACATTCGTGGCATGTCAAATAAATCAGTGGTTCTCAAACTGTGGGGTATCCCCCCATGGGTGGGCGACCGTATTGTTTTTTTCGGGGGTGAAAAACGCCAGGAAAACGTTTCATCTCACGGTCGTTTTGTTTGTTTGTTTCTTTTAGCTACATTTATCGTTGTCATTATTGGGTGTATATATATATATCACAGTTTAAATTAGTTGAACGTTTTTTGGGTAGAGGGGCAAAGAGAAAAAAAGGAGGGGCACGAAATAAAACATTTGAGAAACACTGAAATGGATCAAGAAAAATGACGTTCTTTTGCTATTCACAGAAGCATGCTACACACTAGTAAGAACGTAATATCAAAGATCTTCGAAAGCGTTCTTTCACTTACTAGTGAACGGGTATCTGCTGTTTGGCTTTTTAATAAAATATTATTTGGCAAGATGCCAAATTGTATTGTATTAAACAGATTCATTGTCTCAGATAGTCTTTCTTATTGTTAAAACATACACGTGGGAACGTTAAGGCCACACCAAGGTTTTACTATTTTTTGATTTATATCATCTCTAACATAACGAACTATCTAAAAAAACACCTGAAAATCAGATTCATTTGTGTCATTGATAAAATTGGTCACATTGTATTTTTGAGTCTGGTTGAGCCTCACAAGGGTTAGAAACGTACGAAGAACGTATTCTACATTGTTACCATAGAGAAAATGCCAACAAATTCCAATGATCCTAACAGTCAGTTTTATAATATCTCTTTGGATACTGACCTTTTCCAGCTTATGATGTAGCAACATGTAATCCCAGATAATTTCTGCTTGCTCCAGATGTTTCTCCGGTACTACAAAATCTGAATAATTATCTATAGACCTACAGACTGTTTTTAAATCTTTACTTAATTCCGCTTGTCTTGTTGTTACCCATCGGCAAATATCGGTCAAAGTGGACAGCGCTATTGTTGAACTTAAATTCTCAGTATACATTCTGTCATGTGCCCTTAGTTTCCAATCAGCTTCCTCCATTTTAAATCTTTGGATAAATGAAAAGCTTTATATTATAAAAGTATCTTTTAAATATTTTGGAAAAAAAACACACACACACTTGGCAAATAAGTGTGCATATAGTTGTTGCCTTATGAAAGTGTGCATATAGTTGTTGCCTTATGAAAGATTATGAGATTATAAATAGTGTGCATATAGTTGTTGCCTTATGAAAGATTATGAGATTATAAATAGTGTGCATATAGTTGTTGCCTTATGAAAGTGTGCATATAGTTGTTGCCTTATGAAAGTGTGCATATAGTTGTTGCCTTATGAAAGATTATGAGATTATAAATAATTTTGTTTCATATTATCCACATGCACACACTTATAACGTACTTCAACAACGCTAAATCGAATTGCTATATCACCAAGATTACAGACAAATCAACAAATACTGCATTTTAAATATCCAGCTAATGAGTTAGTAAATTAATAGCATGTTAAAGTCCAAAATATATCTAGTTACACAGTTCAGTAACTATAGAAAGTACGACTGCCACTCTCATAGATAAACATAATGAC
>NW_013806205.1:0-522 GCF_000517525.1 Limulus polyphemus | reverse complement strand
TTCCGAGAATTGCCAACAACTATTTATTCTGAAGAACAATTCGCAAGTTTCTTCTTGTTTTAAATCCATATTTTACTTGTTCCCTTAATCGATAATCTATAATTATTACTTTAATTAAAACGAGATTCGTCTTGATTATTTCATTTGATTTCACCCTTCTTTAATAATTGGTAACTGAGCTTGCTATAAGTTTGACTCCTATTGGAGTAATTCTTTTTTTAAAACATTTATTGGTGTAACAGTCATATAGCCAGATATTAAAGAAAGGTCGGAACCACATATATTCGGAGTCGTATAGAGTTAGAAATGTATGGTAAACAAATCATCCCGTATGTGAATATAGTTTCAATCATGCGTGTATTTAAAACTTAATACAACAATGATAACGAAGCAATTATAAATGTAGCAAATAATTTGATAACTTTCATGAACATAACATGAAAAAATATAAAATAAATTGATAATGATTGTTCGTTATGAATTTCGCGCAAAGCTGCACGATGGCTATCTGCGCTAGCCGTC
>NW_013806204.1:0-588 GCF_000517525.1 Limulus polyphemus | reverse complement strand
CCACTATGTATTCTGTTCATAGTGGATAATCCTTTAGACAGAATACATAGTGGATAATCCTTTAGTATTCTGTCTAAAGGATTATACACAATGTATTCTATCTAAAGGATTATCCACACTGTATTCTGTCTAAAGGATTATCCACTAAGTATTCTGTCTAAAGGATTATCCACTATGCATTCTATCTGAAGGATTATCCACAATGTATTCTATCTAAAGGATTATCCACTATGTATTCTGTCTAAAGAATTATCCACTAAGTATTCTATCTAAAGGATTATCCACTATGTATTCTGTCTAAAGGATTATACACAATGTATTCTATCTAAAGGATTATCCACACTGTATTCTGTCTAAAGGATTATCCACTAAGTATTCTGTCTAAAGGATTATCCACTATGCATTCTATCTAAAGGATTATCCACTATGTATTATGTCTAAAGGATTATCCACTATGTATTCTGTCCAAAGGATTATCCACTATGTATTCTATCTGAAGGATTATCCACAATGTATTCTGTCTAAAGGATTATCCACAATGCATTCTGTCTAAAGGATTATCCACAATGCATTCTGTCTAAAGGAGTA
>NW_013806203.1:0-523 GCF_000517525.1 Limulus polyphemus | reverse complement strand
GTTGCGGGAAATGTTGGAGAGTTTTCAACAATAGCTGGTGAGAATTTATTGTTGTCAATAAAGGAATGCTTTATGTGGTTAATTTCTTCATTTGTGTAGTCCGTTGAACAGAGTCTTGTGGCTGTGTTTATGAGGTTTTTAAGTGTATTGATTTTTTGTGTGATGTCATGAGTGGAATTCCAGGGGATGTAGAGGCCAGTGTGTGTGTTCTTGCGGTGAATTTTGGTTTTAAACTGTGTGTCTAGAAAATCTAGCCAGAAGACTAATGACCCACTACATAAAAGAACAAAAGAACACCTCTACCTCCAACATTCTCCAACTACAGAAAGAAGAAATTCATGACATCAACCAACAGACGTTTATCACAGGTAACTACAACAAAATGTAGTTCCCGAAGTTCCCAAAAACTGTATTTTAAATAACTTTTTAAAGAATTCTCGAACAAGACTCTTAATATAGTCAACCAATCCCGTAACGGAAAAGTAGTCTCACAAGTAACGAGATCAAATCCATTTATAATCTG
>NW_013806202.1:0-525 GCF_000517525.1 Limulus polyphemus | reverse complement strand
AAACAACGGGAAGCCCCTTCCAAACCCCGCAGCTAAACCCTAATGCAGACATCTTCAGTCCTGTTAGAAGTCACACTCCCAGACATGAATGTCAGCAATTGGGGTGGTCTAGTACGAAGGAAGCCACAGGAATTCGATGGAAGGCACCATGGGAAGCATATAGAGCACAATTTGAGCTCCTGGCAGAGATGAATGGATGGACAGAGGAGGACATTTCAATTGGGACGAAGTGAACAATGGAACAAAAGACACCGCTGAAGACGTATCACCTGAAAAAGCCACTGTCGAAGAAGAAACTCTACCCGGTTTTAAGAAGGGAAACAGTGAAGCCCTTAATGTAGTTACTGCCACTGATGCGGATGCTACCGATAATGGGACAATTCCTGATGGAGCAGATGAACCTTACGTGAAGCAGAAGCCAACGAGATGGAGACCAGTACGGAAGAAGATAAGTCTCATAAAATTAAGAGACTTTGTTGAATTTTAATTTGTGTTTGTAAATTATGTACATTTAATTAAGTTATT
>NW_013806201.1:0-523 GCF_000517525.1 Limulus polyphemus | reverse complement strand
AGGTACTTATCAAATGTGTATTAACTTCCTCGAGTAATACAGGTACCACCATCCATTTTTTCTGACTTTCTCGTTTATTACAGGTACCTTCATAAAATGTCTACTGACTTTGTCATGTATTACAGGTACCACCATCAAATGTCTACTAATATTTTAATGTATTACCAATACCACCATCAAGTGTAAACTCATTTTTTATATATCATAGGTATTTATCAAATGTGTATTAACTTCCTCATGTAATACAGGTACCACCACCCAACATTTACTGACTTTCTCGTTTATTACAGGTACCTTCAAAAATGTCTACTGACTTCCTCATGTATTACAGGTACCACCAACAAATGCCTACTAACTTCTTTATGCATTACAGGTTCCACCATCAAATGTCTAATAACTTTCTCATGTATTATACGTTCCATCATCAAATGTCTAGTAACTCCTTGTGTATTACAGGTACCACTAAGAAATTTCTACTAACTTCCTCATGTAACACAGGTCTCACCATCTAATGTCTACTAAC
>NW_013806200.1:0-523 GCF_000517525.1 Limulus polyphemus | reverse complement strand
CTTTGACCACTTCTGCAATCGTTAATCTGGGATCCATTTCGACGCTCCTCTTGACAGCCCTTTTTGTCCTCTCCGATGAACCAGGACGACCCGGACGCTGCTCAGTTGTTTCTTTGCCGTGTTTCCTAAACTGCACGATGATTCTGTTGACTGTCGAAAGCGGGATTCCCAAATTCTGCGAAATTTGCCACTGACTTATTCCACCATCTGCTTGACCAATTATCTTTCCTCTAACAAAATCTGACAATTCGAGAGAACCTTGAGTTCTAGGCATGTAGCACAAGATAATTAGTGTGCGGGCCATTTTCATTTATATAGTGCTCTGTGAATACAAATTAGTTAGCATAAATCAGTTAAATGACGGAAAATTAGGTGTCTATTTACTTGTGACCACTCAGTGTATATCATAAAGTTTCACTTCATACACCTGTCGACCTATTTCAGTTTTATTTTAGGGAAAATATGAACAGGTTTCGAAACTGATGCTTTATTAACATTACACACAAACCTCGTAGAATTCTTT
>NW_013806199.1:0-754 GCF_000517525.1 Limulus polyphemus | reverse complement strand
TGTCAGAGAAGATAATTTGTGGTAAATAAAAAACAATCCCCAAGGAAATCTGATGGCTTGTGGGAACTGTGGAAGACTCATCCAGGTCAGCGGATGTGATGACTGAAGGTCACTGGTGGCAGGTCATCAAGTAGTTCCCACAACAGTGGCCAATTTCTCTAAATGTGAGCAGACATTTTGGGAAGGGGCATTGTTGGGTGTGTGCCAGGAGGTAGAGCCAGTCAATATTGGAAGGCAAGAAATACGACCATAAAGAAAGGACATCCTCTCCCAGAACATTTAACTGACCTCTATAAGAAGAGCATAGTCCATTTGTCATCATCACAGGCTCTTCAGGTTAGGGAACGTTTGGTGAATTATGTAGACGTCTTTTCAAAAGGAGAACATGACCTTGGCTGCACAGACCTCGTGGAGCACAGAATAAACACAGGCAATCACCATCCAATAAAGATCCTTCTGAGGAGATTGTTTGTTTTTTTGTTTTTTTAATTTCACGCAAAGCTACACGAGGACTGAATTAAACAGCTATGAAAAGAAGAACTATGTGATTAACGTTTCGGCCAAATGTTTGTTTGTAATTAAGCACAAAGCTACACGATGAGCTATTTGTACTCTGCCCATCATGGGTATCGAAACCCGGATTCTAGCATTGTAAGTCCACAGACATAACGCTGTGTCACTGGGGGGCTCGGCCAAATGAAATCTTAAAGGTCGAAATTATTTAATTTGTTTGTTCTCTGAATTTTGCGCAAAG
>NW_013806198.1:0-524 GCF_000517525.1 Limulus polyphemus | reverse complement strand
CAAACATGCTCGCCCTTTCAGCCGTGGGGGCGTTATAATGTAACGGTCAATCCCACTATTCGTTGGTAAAAGAGTAGCCCAAGAGTTGGCGGTGGGGGGGGTGATGATTAGCTGCCTTCCCTCTAGTCTTACACTGCTAAATTAGGGACGGCTAGCGCAGATAGCCCTCGCGTAGCTTTGCGCGAAATTCAAAAACAAACTAACTAACTAACGAGCAAGTGTCACGTGACATGATCAATGACGAGCAAGTATCACATGACATGATCAATGACGAGCAAGTATCACGTGACATGATCAATGACGAGCAAGTTTCACGTGACATCAAGTGAAATGTCGCTGATTTTCTAAACATTTTGAATAACAAACACCTTGTATACTGAGAAGAAAGTTTATTATGTAATATTAACAAGTACATTTAATTAAACTTGGTGACGTACGACAACACTGGGGGTTTATAAAGCTAAAAACGAAGTTTGATAGCAGTGATTGGTATAGTCCAGATTGCCCTGTTAAACTATTAGGTC
>NW_013806197.1:0-1672 GCF_000517525.1 Limulus polyphemus | reverse complement strand
AGTAGTGGACGACCTGGGGGGAAGGGGAAGCCAGTTATAATCTAGACCTTTTCCTCCCTCCTTGACTATAGTTATTTTCAAATGCTACATTATAAATCATGAGAATTTGAGTGCTAGCCATTTCAAAGGCCGAAGCCTTGGTTTTCTATTGGGTATACGTAATATAGGATTATAAGTCAGAGAAAACTATTGGCAAGTTGTGAAAGGGAGGATTACCAAGTTAGCGTGGCGAGAGGGGTTTGATTTTCTATTTGATAGCTCTGTAACTAATTAAGATATAAATATTATGCTTTGCCTTAACGACGACAATATTTTACTGCCCCTGCAAAAGGGTTAAAAATAGAGACGTAGGCCTGCCTTTCACAGAAACTTTGATAAATAAGGTCTTCAGATCGGTTATGTGGCAAGCAGTTGGGATAAGCACGAACATGTTGTGCACCAAGTTATCTTCGGCGGTCTTACTTTGCACATCAGTACTTGTTGCGAGGTTGTTCTTCAAGTTTATAGGTCAAGAGGTCGCGGGCATCTTTAAAGATACATTTTACTGTTGTTAACTGTTATATGAAGTTAGTGTTTTGCATAGATGTGTAGGCAGTGTGGATATTTCTGATCAAGAACATGAAGATATATTGGTCGAACCTGCTAGCGTTTAAAAATTACACGAACCAAGCAGCAGCAGTGGAAAATCTGACTAGGCCAACTCTTGAAGCAGATAATCCAGTTGACATATCTCGAACACCCAAAAATGGACCAATTCGACTGGTCTTAATGAGCCCTTCTGCTTTCCAACGACTCATGGACGAAAATTCATACCTGAATGGTATAAAGTATATCCTTCGCTTGGATATTTTGCATCTACTGACAAAGTTTACTGTTTTGTCTGTTGTTCTTTTACCACAGGCGCTAAATATCAAGGTGAGCATGATTTTGTGTCTGAAGGTTTCAATATTATACGTCTAAAACACAAGCAGTGCATTCAAATATTATGCTTATTTGAAATCAAAGTTGTTTTTTTTTTAGAAAACAGTAACGGATCACGTTAATGAAGCTCACTGGCTGATTGTGGAAAAAGATAGATAATACGTCAGATACGTTGAGACTTACAGCTCTCCAAACATAGCTCAGAGGGGTTATCGTGAAGGAGACACAGCTGAAAATAATAGAAACTTTATGAAAATATTAAACTTCTTAAAGAGATATTCCCAGATCCTGAATGAACAGCTGTATGAAGGGCCTACAAATGCTAAATATACGTACTATGGTTTCCATCCTTCAAACACCACTGAAAACTTTCAGAAATAATAAAATTTACAGTTATATAAAATAAAAGCTTCATAGGAGAAACAGATTTTCTTTATTTTCCTCTGAGTTACTCACCACAGTCATCTTCAGTGGAAAATAAACACTCACTAACTGTTCTTGTGAGTTTTTAAATTCTACTATTGCCATCAGTTCTTCTTCCTCTGTTTCACCTTCTTCTAATTCTATACTGTTGCTTTCTTTTTCGTCTTCATCTCTAGCACAACTGTAAAGCAATTTAATAAAGTGTTACATATTTTCGGTATTCAACTAACTATTGCTGTTATTATCAATGATAAAACAATCCGATAATAAGAAAATCAACGTATTACATAAATTAACTTTAAAAAAACACTTCTCTCAAAGAAACCTA
>NW_013806196.1:0-523 GCF_000517525.1 Limulus polyphemus | reverse complement strand
AAACTTCACCTTCACCATTACTGTACGGTTGTTCACCATCAACGTTCAATTGGCTGAATCTTCTTGCCATGATGCACATAATTTTTTGCTATTTATTGTTCTTGTTCAGTCCAAATCTTTCGTAATTGGTCCACTAAGTTCTTTACAACACGATTGTCTTGACGTTTGTACACAGTCGTTAGTTCACTGGATATTGTTTCTTCCTGTGTTAGAAGTTTGAATACACTTATTTCCTATGTTTTTTGGAACAGATAATACAATATACTGGAAAATATATATTCAAGTTTCTACTGAATAATAAAGTATCACTACACTTGTTATCAAAAACGGCCAACATCTTGAATATGAAACAGAAAAATAGGTACTGTTAAAAAAAAACCTATTTGGGACACATTTTATGTTTACTACTATTTCACAAAATTCCTACGCTAATTCGAAAATGTATCGATGATAGTAGGGAAGGGTTTCTATTATGAAACAAGTTATCTTTTGGTGTGATGAGGAATTAATGATATTCCAGGTT
>NW_013806195.1:0-523 GCF_000517525.1 Limulus polyphemus | reverse complement strand
ACTTATATTGGTGAGTTTTCAACTGCACAAATATTTTTACAGGTGAGAATGTGTGGTCAACTGCACAACAGGAAACCTCTGCTGGTATGTGTCGGTGTCAAACTTCTGATGAATTTCAAAGTGCTAATGACAAAGAGAAAATATTAGACGTAAAATGAAATTTCTTGATATAACGTTAGAATTTGATATTCAATCTCCGCACGGAAAATAACATAAATAGCCTCTTGTTCCGCTTCGCACTAAAACGAACCCCCCTCCCCAACTGGCACAGCGGCATGTCTGCGGACTTACAACTATAGAAACCGGGTTTCGATGCCCGTGGTGGGCAGAGCACAGATAGCCCATTGTGTAGCTTTGTGCTTAACTTCAAAAGACACAAACGAATACAAGCGTGCCTAATACACTAGGAGTCTGTTCTTGAAATAACTGGAACGGTAAATCACTTTATATGGATTTATCTTATGAGGTTCGATCACATGTAATCGTGTCAAGTTGTTGTCTTTGAGGTTTTTACCTCATATTA
>NW_013806194.1:0-523 GCF_000517525.1 Limulus polyphemus | reverse complement strand
AATGGTAGAAAAGTATAATTGGACACTAGGACAGGAATTGGCAAAGTTTTGTAATAGCTGCCAAGATGACTGGGATGTCTTACTCCCTCCACTGTTGATGGCCTATAGAACAACAGATCATGAAGCCACTGGATATACTCCAGCAAAACTGATTTTTGGTCGGGAACTTGGTTTGCCAGTGGACCTGATAACAGGACGCCCATTATACGAAGAGTTGCCTAAAAATGTGCCAAAGTTCGTGAAAGTGTTATCTGAAAGGATGGATGATATTCATCAACAAGTGCGTTCAAACTTGAAAACGTCTACTGATTCCATGAAGCTATGTTATGATAAGAGATCTACTGAAGTCAGCTTTGTACCAGGAGACAAGGTGTGGTTGTATAATCCCAGGAAGACCAAAGGGAAGTCTCCTAAGTTGTCTTCTCCATGGGAAGGCCCATATGACATAGTGAATCGTCTCTCAGACGTGACTTTCCAAATAAAATGTGGTTGGCGAGGTAAGCCAAAGGTGGTGTATGCCAAC
>NW_013806193.1:0-521 GCF_000517525.1 Limulus polyphemus | reverse complement strand
CTCTTATCATAAGATAGCTTCATCGAATCAGCAGAAGTTTTCAAGTTTGAACACACTTGATGATGAATATCATCCATCCTTTCCGATAACACTTCGACAAACTCTGACATATTCACAGGCAACTCTTCATAAGGTGGGCGTCCCTTATGCTTGGGTCCCCTTTTAGCACTACATGTACTGCAAGTCCTGCACCATTCTTCCACATCTCGCCTCATACCTATCCAGTAAAATCTTTGTCGTAGATGACTCAATGTCTTCCTAATTCCGAGATGTCCACCTGTTAAATTATCATGGGATAGGCGCAGCACAACTTCCCGTAACTTCCTCGGTATAACTGTTTGCCAAGTCGTCAATTTCCCATCTGTAGTTTCCCATCTCCGTATAAGAATACCATTTTCAAGCTTCAACTGGTCCCATTGCGCCCAATAGTTCTTTGTCACAGGGCTTAGACTAGACATCTTCTCCCAAGCAGGGCGCAAAACACTTGCTTTTAGGAAATCAATTATAGGCTTCAAATCTTG
>NW_013806192.1:0-523 GCF_000517525.1 Limulus polyphemus | reverse complement strand
GTGTATATATATATATATATATACTTACATATACAATATAAGATTATTATAAAAAGTTATTTTAGTATATTTAATCACTCTAACTGTAAGGGAATTTAATGTAAGCTATAAATAATAATAATAATCCTATTTGAGTATTTTTATTTTTTTATGGTAATACTTCATAAACAAATTGAATCTGCTACTGAAAAAAGTAAAAAACCCGAGTTTACTACTCTTCGTTAACCATAATGTCAAATCCACAGTTTCTAGTGTTAAAATTAGAAAAAAATCTACAGTGGTGAATAATATATCAAAATGTTTAATTAATACAGATTGAAATACAGGAACAAAACATCAGGGAATGTACGAGAGCATAATGAGCAAAGCTATACACTGAGTGGTCACAAGAGAATAGACACCTAATTTTTCGTCATTTAACTGATTTGTGCTAACTAATTTGTGTTCACAGAGCACGATATAAATGAAAATGGTCCGCACACTAATTATCTTGTGATACAACATGCCTAGAGCTCAAGGTTCT
>NW_013806191.1:0-638 GCF_000517525.1 Limulus polyphemus | reverse complement strand
CGCAGACCTGTGTTGTCATTGGAGGCCGCCATATTGTGCAGTTTGTTTACAACATATAGAAATGGTTTTATATTAATAATTCAAATTCAAAAGGTGACATGAAACTTTATTTTTCTTTGCTTAAGAGATTAAAAGTCTAAAAGACTTTGAGAAAAGTCAAATGAAATTTAGCAATTATAATTAACAATAAAACAAATTAATATTTCTCTTGGACTATTTTCTGATACTTAACAATATTTCAAATAAATCTTTCTTCCCTTATTATTTTATAAATTATGAAATAATTTTTCTGCCAGGACTAAGAACTTTCTGGCAACTAGGTTCACAGATTCCTATACGTTTTCCAGGTCTACTCTTACTCTTCTTGCAAAATCAAAATGATTAATTATTATTTACATTTTATTATTCGTGATTTAAAGATGTATTGTAATTTACACATGTATTAGTTTTTATATATGATAACACAAGTGCTGGAAATCCAATTTAAGTTTACTGTAGCATTAATCAACGTGTTTCTAAACACCACAGAATGCTACCCCACCCACATTGAGAATAATTCAAGGGCGTGCGTTTAATTTTTTAACAGGTAACGTAGATGACTGATTCAATCCTAAATATAATTATACGAAACACTGGGT
>NW_013806190.1:0-523 GCF_000517525.1 Limulus polyphemus | reverse complement strand
TCCAGGTGGTTTTCAACTATAGACTTAAAGTCAGGTTTCCATCAAGTGAAAATGGCTGAAGCAGATTATCCTAAGACTGCATTTAGTTATGGCCAAGGTCTCTGGCAATACCGTGTGATGCCATTCGGGCTTAGCAATGCTCCAGCAACATTTGAGAGGCTGATGGAAAGAGTACTGGTAGGTCTAAAATGGAGGATAGCCCTATTTCACTAGATGATGTCATTGTATTTGCAATAACCTTTGATGAGGAAATGTCCCAGCTAGAGAAAGTATTCAAGCATTTGAAAGCAGCAAACCTCAAACTCCATCCCAAGAAATGCCACTTGTTCCAGAAAGAGGTGCTTTACTTAGGTCACATTGTAAGTGAGTATGGTGTGCAAACTGATCCAGACAAGGTGAAAGCAGTGCGTGACTGGCCAACACCAGACAATGTGGGAGGGTTAAGAAGTTTCTTGGGACTCTGTATCTATTACAGCAAGTTTGTGAAAGACTTTGCAACTATAGCTGCTGCACTACATAATTT
>NW_013806189.1:0-523 GCF_000517525.1 Limulus polyphemus | reverse complement strand
ACACATGAGGCTTCCTTTATCATCCTTATGGGGCCTACCCTCATCCTTCTACATTTTGTTTACAGTTAATGGATTTATAGAAATCCTTCCTGTAAATATTTACGTTTTCAGCCAACCTTTTTCCATACATCCTCTTTTATGTCCTAATTTCCTGTTTCACCAACTTTCTTGATCTTCTGTATCTCCTGTCACACCAGTCAATTTTAAAATCTTAAATTTATGATGCTTTTCTTTAATTGTATCTCTTACACACTTTCTGAGCCAACTTAGTTTTTACTTGCAATCATCTTTTTCATTCTATAAGGAATATGTTTACCTTGAATATTCAAAAATATTTCACATTTGATCATTCTCTCACAATAACTCAGCTACCCAATTCACAGGACATAATTCTTATTGCATCCCTTCAAAATTTGCAATTTGTAACCAAAATATCATTATTTCATATCTCCATATGTAGCAAGACATCGAACCTAAGAGAGCAATGATCACTTGCACCCAGATGTTTCCCAATTTCCACCTT
>NW_013806188.1:0-523 GCF_000517525.1 Limulus polyphemus | reverse complement strand
TTACACAACTTTGCCAATTACTATCCCAGTGTCCAATTGTACTTTTCTACCATCCCATCACACTTTGGGTGAAGTGGCGACGTCCTGATCTTTCGTATGCTAAACAACTTGCAGCATTCATGAAACACAGATGATTCAAAGTTACAGCCTTGATCTGAATGCAGTTCGTATGACATACCAAACCTGAAGAAGAAATCACTAATAGCCAAAGCTATAGTTGTAGCTTCCTGATTTAGTATTGCATATTCCTCAGGCCACTTGGTGAAATAATTCATTGTACTAATCTACTTGTTTCCAGCACGAGTTTGGGGCAAATTACCAGCAATTTCAACTACTACTCTTTCCATTGGTGTGCCAACTTGATATAACTTCATTGGAGCACGTCCCTTATGCTTGGGTCCCCTTTTAACACAACATGTACTGCAGGTCCTGCACATTTTTCCACATCTTGCCTCATACCTATCCAGTAAAATCTCTGACATAGGTGACTCAATGTCACTCATGCTCACTTACAATGTGACCC
>NW_013806187.1:0-520 GCF_000517525.1 Limulus polyphemus | reverse complement strand
ATCAGTTGATAAATGGAAACGAGATCAAACAAGATGACTGCATTAATTCTGATCTGGTTAAGAAAAAATTGGGAAGTTTAAAAAACAATAGAGCTTCTGGGCCAGATAATATTTCCCCAAGGGTTTTGAAGGAGGTTAAAGATTGAATATGTGAGCCATTTACTACTATTTTTTGTCAGTCCTTGAATAGTGGGCAGGTACCAGAAGATTGGAAGTTAGCTAATGTAACTCCTCTTTTCAAGGGAGGTGATACAAATTATCCCAGTAATTATAGACCCATTAGTCTTATATCATTTATGGGAAATGTTTGGAAAGTCTAAAAAGATGCTTTGTAAAGTCATTTAAGAAAGTTTAGGATTTTATTGGATAGTCAACATGGTTTCACTAAGGGAAAATCTTAACTTACAAATCTTTTAACATTCTTTGAAAAGGTTACTGCTTATGTAGATAAGGGTAAGGTGTATATTTGGTGTATCTGGATTTTCAGAAAGCATTTGACAAGGTGCCACATAAAAAGCTT
>NW_013806186.1:0-523 GCF_000517525.1 Limulus polyphemus | reverse complement strand
CTCTAAACGTGAGCAGACACTTAAGGAAGTGTCAATGGAAGCCAGTCAATGTTAAGGCAAGAAATACAACCATAAAGAAAGGACGTCTTCTCCCAGAACATTTAACTGACCTCTATAAGAAGAGTATAGTTCATTTGTCATCATCACAGGCTCTTCAGGTGAGGGAACTTTTGGCGAATTATGCAGACGCCTTTTCAAAAGGAGATCATGACCTCAGCTGCACAGACCTTGTAGAGCACAAAATAAACACAGGCAATCACCGTCCAATAAAGATCCCTCTGAGGAAAATAGCCCCGACAAAGCGACAAGAGATAGAGAAGGTCATGGATGGCCCAATTAAGGAATTAAGGGATAGTCGAGAAATCAGATAGTCCCTGGTCAGCTCCCATCGTGCTAGTCCAGAAGAAGGATTGGACCCAACGTTGCTGCGTGGACTTCAGAGCTCTTACCAGTATAACTGAAAAGGACTCATACCCACTGCCAAGAATTGATGATACTCTTGATGCCCTAAATGGAGCCAGAC
>NW_013806185.1:0-522 GCF_000517525.1 Limulus polyphemus | reverse complement strand
GTGACAAAAACACAACAACACTACGCAGACTGTATTAAGTGATACAACTAAGATGACTGTACTGTCATATTAGAAAAAGCTATTCGTGACAAAAAAACAACAACTGCACTGACTGTATTAAATGATACAACTAAGATAACTGTACTGTCACATTAGAAAAGGCTCTTTGTGAGCAAACAACAACACAACTACACTGACTGTATTAAGTGATACAAAAAAACTGTAAACTCACATTAGAAGAGGCTATTTGTGACAAAAAACAACAACACTATACTGACTGTATTAAGTGATACAAGAAAAACTGTACCGTCACATGAGAAGAGGCTATTTATGCCAAAAGGACAACAACACTACACTGACTGTATTAAGTGATACAACTAAGATAACTGTACTGTTACATTAGAAGAGGCTATTTGTGCCAAAACATCAACAACAATACTGTGACAGTATTAAGTGATACAACTAACACAACTGTACTGTCACATTAGAAGAGGCTATTTGTGAAAAAATTACAACAATAAG
>NW_013806184.1:0-2138 GCF_000517525.1 Limulus polyphemus | reverse complement strand
ACAACAACATGTCATTGTACAATACATCATAAAGTCATGAAGACCCCGTGTATTAACTTGTTATATAAAATACAGTGATAATTACAACAGCATGTCATTGTACACTATATCATAAGTTCATAAAGACCCCGTGTAATTACTTGTTATATAAAATAGAGTTATAATTGTAATGTACTATGTCATGCTGTTATGTAATTAGAACAGTATTTTATATGACAAGTGAATACACTGGGTCTTTATGACCCTATGATGTAAAGTACAATGACATGATGTTGTAATTATAACTGTATTTTATATAACAAGTGAATACACGGTGTGTTTATGACCTTATGATGTACAATGACATGCTGTTTTAATTAGAACAGTATTTTATGTAACAAATGAATACACGGGGTCTTTATGACATTATGATGGCATGCTGTTGTAATTATAACTGTATTTTATATAACAAGTGAATACACGGTGTCTTTATGACCTTATGATGTATTGTACAGTGACATGCTGTTAAACTTCAATACATCATAAGGTCCTTAAGACCCCGTGTATTCACTTGTTATATAAAATACAGATATAATTACAACAGTATGTCATTGTACAATACATCATAAGGTCATAAAGACCCCGTGTATTCACTTGTTATATAAAATACTTTTCTAATTACAACAGTACGTCATTGTACAATACATCATAACGTCATAAAGACCCCGTGTATTCACTTGTTATTTAAAATTCAGGTATAATTACAGCAGCATGTCATTGTAGAATACATCATCATGTCATAAAGACCCCGTGTATTCACTTGTTATATAAAATACAGTTATAACTACAACAGCATATCTTTGTAAAATACATCATAAGGTCATAAAGACTCCGTGTATTCACTTGTTATATAAATTACAGTTATAATTACAACAGCATGTCAATTTTCAGTACATCATAAGGTCATAAAGACCCCGTGTATTCACTTGATATATAAAATATGTATTGTATAATAACATGCTGTTGTAATTATATCTGTATTTTATATAACAAGTGAATACATGGAGTTTTTATTACCTTATTGTGTATTGTACTTTGGCATGCTGTTGTATATATAACTGTCATAGGTCATAAAGACCCCGTTTATTCACTTGTTATATAAAATACTGTTATAATTACAACAGCATGTTATTGTACAATACACAATAATGTAAAAAAGACTCCGTGTATTCACTTGTTATAAAAAAATACAGATATAGTTACAACAGCATGTAATTGTACAATACTTCATAAGGTCACAAAGACCCAGTGTATTCACTTGTTATATAAAATACAGTTATATATACAACAGCATGCCAAAGTACAATACACAATAAGGTAATAAAAACTACATGTATTCACTTGTTATATAAAATACAGATATAATTACAACAGCATGTCATTGTACAATACACAAGATTAAAATAAAGACTCCGTGTGTTCACTTGTTATATAAAATACAGTTATAATTACAACAGTATGTCATTGTACAATACATCTAAAGGTCATATAGACCCCGTGTAATCACTTGTTATATAAAATACAGTTATAACTACAACAGCATATCTTTGTAAAATACATCATAAGGTCATAAAGTCTCCGTGTATTCATTTGTTATATAAAATACAGTTATAATTATAACAGCATGCGAAATTTCAATACATCATAAGGTAATAAAGTCCCCGTGTATTCACGTGTAATGTAATATACTTTTATAATTACATCAGCATACCAATGTAAAATACATCATAAGGTCATAAAGACCCAGTGTATTCACTTTTTATATAAAATACTGTTATATTACAACAGCATGTCATTTTGCAATACATCATAAGGTCATAAAGACTCCGTGTATTCACTTGTTATATAAAGTACAGTTATAACTACAACAGCATGTCTTTGTAAAATACATCATAAGGTCATAAAGTCTCCGTGTATTCACTTGTTATATAAAATACATTTATAGTTATAACAGCATGCTAAATTTCAATACATCATAAGGTCATAAAGATCCTGTGTATTCACTTGTTTTTTAAATTACTTTTCTAATTACAACAGTACGTCATTGTACAATACATCTTAAGGTCATAAAGACCCCGTGTATTCACTTGTTATATAAA
>NW_013806183.1:0-523 GCF_000517525.1 Limulus polyphemus | reverse complement strand
ATAGATATTAAAGCAGAACAGGAGAAAGACCGAGATTTGAAGCCAATAGTTGATTTTCTACAAGCAAGTGTTTTGCGCCCTGCTTGGGAGAAGGTGTCTAGCTTAAGCCCTGTGACAAAGAACTATTGGGCACAATGGGACCAGTTGAAGCTTCAAGATGGTATTCTTGTCTAGAGATGGGAAACTGCAGATGGGAAAGTGACGACCTGGCAAAGAGTTATACCGAGAAAGTTACGGGAAGTTTTGCTGCCTCAATCCCATGATTGTTTATCAGGAGTTCATCTTGGAGTAAAGAAGACATTGAGTCATATACGGCAGAGATTTTACTGGATAGATATGAGGCAAGATGTGGAAGAATGGTGCAGGACATGCAGTACACGTTGTTCTAAAAGGGGACCCAAGCATAAGGGACGTGCTCCAATGAAGTTATATCAATTTGGCGCACCAATGGAAAGAGTAAACATTGACATCGCTGGTCCACTGCCCCCAACTTGTGCTGGAAACAGGTACATTTGTGCGATGA
>NW_013806182.1:0-525 GCF_000517525.1 Limulus polyphemus | reverse complement strand
CACGCTCATGAACTGACCCTGAAATTGCATGTCTCTCGTGAAACATTACGTAAACATCTAAGGAATATGGGAAAACTCTATAAAATAAAAAAGATGTTTGGGTGCCTCACGAACTCTCCGATGATCATCGTTTCCAACGTGTGAACACTGCTTCGTCTGTTCTGGCGCGTGAACCATCTTTGAACAGAATTGTCACCGGTGATGAAAAATAGATTCTCTATGCAAATATTAAGCGCCAAAAATAATGGCCCAGTCTTAAGAAAAAAAAACACTTCCGACCCCAAAACCTGGACTCCATCCACAGAAAGTGATGCCTTGCGTTAGGTGGGACATCAAAGGAGTAATTGATTTCGAACTCCTCAATCCACAGTAACCTGTCAATGCAGAGATCTATAGTCAGCAACTGGAACATTTAAATAAAGCTCTTTATCAGAAACGACCTTCACTCCTCAATCGGAAAGGGGTTCTTCTTCTCCACGACAATGCACGTTTACATGTGGCACGTTTGGCGCAACACAAGATTAT
>NW_013806181.1:0-523 GCF_000517525.1 Limulus polyphemus | reverse complement strand
CGCGGTGGCTAGAGTGCAGATAGTTCAAGTGTAGCTTTGGACTAAGAATAGAACAACAAGAAGAAACTCTTTAAGAACGACAACGAAAACTGAATATTACTCTAACTCCGAATTCAACCAATCATTTGGAGGTGCCAATTATTTGCTCACTTCGTCTAACTCTTTTCGATATTGCTAGATTATAAAGTTTGTTTATTGTTTGTGTTACTAAGTTACTAAGCTGATAAATGTCTTATGCTAGAAGAAAAATAAACCAAATGTTGCTCTAAGCCATACCTTGTTCGTTGCTGTTCATGATTTTTTCATTGTTGTCTTTCGTTGTGCCATTGAATACAGAAAAAAAAGAAACCCCTTAACCTCAATTTTCGTTAGATGTCTTTCCGTTTGAATTTCCTTAAATGTGAAGTGGAATTTTGTGCCCCCCCCCCCCCATGATCAGGTGGTTAGGGCGCTTGACTCGCAATCTGAGGGTCGTGGGTTTGAATCCCAGTCCCACCCAACATGCTCGCCCTTTCAGCCCTTT
>NW_013806180.1:0-1187 GCF_000517525.1 Limulus polyphemus | reverse complement strand
AAAATTTACACTGTATTTTAATGACTTTCATAATGGTTTGTTGACTTTGAAAACGTGTTTTTAGTTTTCTTCCACTCGATTTTTTCGACTTTCATAACTGACTTTTTGGCCTTCTTAGATTAGTTATTTTTGACTTTGATAGCGGTATTTTTAGTCTTTCTTTAAGTCTTCATTCCTTCAATTTTGCTGACTTTGATTAGGGTCCTTTTAGTAAGTTTTCCACTAGATTACCTTTATAACAGTCGACAAAATATTGTTTAAGAAGGATTAAAAATACCATTATGAAAGTCATTAAAATATAGTGTAAGAAAGACTAAAAATACCGCTATCAAAGTCGAAAATATCTAGTCTAAGAAGGCCTAAAAAGACAGTTATGAAAGTCGACAAAATCGAGTGGACCAAAACCCAATATATTTTGTCGACTGTTATAACGGACTTTTAGTCTTCCTTCCCCCAGATTTTGTTGACATTGAAAAGGGTCCTTTTAGTCAGTTTTCCACTAGATTTTTTTGACTTTGAAAACGTGTTTTTAAAAACTGACTAAAAGGACCCAAATAAATGTCAACAAAATTTAGTTGACGGAGGACTAAAAGACCGTTATAACAGTCGACAAAATAAAGTTTAAGAAGGATTAAATTACCATTATGAAAGTCATTAAAATATAGTTTAAGAAAGACTAAAAATACCGCTATCAAAGTCGAAAATATCTAGTCTAAGAAGGCCTAAAAAGACAGTTATGAAAGTCGACAAAATCGAGTGGACCAAAACTAAAAACACGTTTTCAAAGTCAAAGAAATCTAGTGGAAAACTGACTAAAAGGACCCTTATCAATGTCAACGAAATCTGGAGGAAGGAATACTAAAAGACCATTTATAACAGTCGACAAAATATAGTGTAAAACTGACGAAAACGACCCATATCAATGTCAACAAAATCTAGTGGAAGGAAAACTAAAATACCTTTATAACAGTCGACAAAAGATAGTTTAAGAAGGATTAAAAATACCATTATGAAAGTCATTAAAATATAGTGTAAGAAAGACTAAAAATACCGCTATCAAAGTCAAAAATAACTAATCTAAGAAGGCCTAAATTGTCAGTTAAGAAAGTCGACAAAATCGAGTGGACCAAAACTAAAAACACGTTTTCAAAGTAAACAAAATCTAGTTGAAAACTGACTAAAAGGAC
>NW_013806179.1:0-522 GCF_000517525.1 Limulus polyphemus | reverse complement strand
GGATTCAGTGCGAAGGAGCTACAGGGGCCAGTACTGTCAGTGTTATAGAATTCAGTACGAAGGAGCTCCAGGGGCCAATACTGTCAGTATTATAGGATTCAGTACGAAGGAGGCATGGGGATCACTACCAGTGTTACAGGAGCCAGCAGAAAGTAGACGACAAGATCAAGTTATACTAGTGGTTATACAGAAAGGATGTGGAAAGTATAAGACAAGATCGGGTTATACTAGTGGTTATACAGAAATGATGTGGAAAGTAGAAGAAAGGTTAAGTTAGACTGATGGTTATACAGAGAGGATGTGGAAAGTAGAAGAAAGGTTAAGTTAGACTGGTGGTTATACAGAAATGATGTGGAAAGTAGAAGAAAGGTTAAGTTAGACTGGTGGTTATACAGAGAGGATGTGAAAAGTAGAAGAAAGGTTAAGTTAGACTGGTGGTTATACAGAAATGATGTGGAAAGTAGAAGAAAGGTTAAGTTAGACTGGTGGTTATACAGAAATGATGTGGAAAGTAGAAGACAA
>NW_013806178.1:0-523 GCF_000517525.1 Limulus polyphemus | reverse complement strand
CTGTGGTTACACCTAGGTGTTCATGGAGTAGTTGTTCCAAGTAATTCTAAAGATGAGTATGGTTGTTATAAATTCGGAAACTAGAGTTACACCTAGGTGTTGATGGAGTAGTTGTACCAAGTAAGGCTAAAGATGAGTATGATGGTTATAAATTCGGTAACTAGAGTTACACCTAGGTGTTCATTGAGTGTTGTAACAAATAAGGCTAAAGATGAATATGGTGGTTATTAATTCGGTAACTAGAATTAAACCTAGGTGTTCATGGAGTAGTTTTACCTAATAACGCTAAAGATGAGTATGGTGGTTATAAGTTCGGTAACTAGAGCTACGCCTAGGTGTTCGTGAAGTTGTTGTACCAAATAACGCTAAAGATGAGTATGGGATTGTACATTCAGTAACTAGAGTTACACCTAGATGTTCATGGAGTACTTGTACCAAATAACGCTAAAGATGAGTATTGGGTTACACATACTGTAACTAGAGTTACACCTAGGTGTTCATGGAGTAGTTGTACCAAGTAAAG
>NW_013806177.1:0-568 GCF_000517525.1 Limulus polyphemus | reverse complement strand
GGGCCCATGTTTTTTCTATAGCCTAGGCTTTTCGGGAAAATATGATTTTTTTGGAAAATGGAAAAATGTCTTGTTTTGACGCAAAATTAATATAAAAATATCTGACAGTGCTTATTTCATAGTAAATCTCAAAATTCAGACATTTTAGCATTAACGAAAAATATTATGATCCGTGAAAACTAAAAAGAATGTGATCATTCCATAACCCAGGGTAAAAAGAATCGAAAAGGTGGAGTTTATTTTCTACGACGACGTCATGGCCTTTTAGATGTTGGGAATTTGTTTGAATAATCATATTTTTAAAGCTATTCGTTGTTTACAATATAAGTGAAGACAAAAAAAAAATAAACCAGTAAAATCGAAGCTAGCCGAAATTTTCATACGAGATTATAAAATAACTATTGGGAATTTTGATGAAAGAATACCCACTTTGAAATTCTTACATCAAGGGCATCTTTGTATTGAAATATGAGGAAAATCTATTTTTTTCAAAATTTGTGAAAAAACATGGGCTATAGCCTAGGTTTTTCGGTGAAAATATGAATTTTTTGGAAAATGGAAAAATGTT
>NW_013806176.1:0-953 GCF_000517525.1 Limulus polyphemus | reverse complement strand
AAACACTTAGGTGTAACTATAGTTACGTAATTTATAACCACCATATTCATCTTTAGTCTTACTTTGTACAACTACTCCATAAACACCTACGTGTAACTCTAGTTAACCGAATTTATAACCACCGTATTCTGGTTATAAATTCGGTAACTAGAGTTACGCCAAGGTGTTCGTGGAATGTTGTACCAAGTAAGGCTAAAGATGAATATGGTGGTTATAAATTCTGTAACTAGAGTTACACCTAAGTGTTCATGGAGTAGTTGTACTAAGTAAGGCTAAAGATTCAAGAAAGGCTAAAGATGATTATGATTGTTATATATTCGGTAACTATAGTTACACCTAAGTGTTTAAGGAGTAGATGTACCAAGTCAATCTACTGATGAGTATGGTAACTAGAGTTACAACTACGTGTTCATGGAGTAGTTGTACCAAGTAGGTGTAACTCTAGTTACCGAATTTATAACCACCATACTCATCTTAAGCCTTACTTGGTACAACTACTCCACGAACACGTAGGTGTAACTCTAGTTACCGAATGTGTAACCCCATACTCATCTTTAGCGTTATTTGGTACAACACTTCCACGAACACGTAGGAGTAACTCTAGTTAACGAATTTAAAACCACCATACTCATCTTTAGCCTTACTTGGTACAACTACTCCATGAAACCTAGGTGTAACTCTAGTTACATAATTTATAACCACCATAATCATTTTAGCCTTACTTGGTACAACTACTCCATAAATATCTAGGTGTAACTATAGTTACTGAATTTATATCTAACATACTCATCTTTAGCCTTACGTGGTACAACTACTCCATGAAAACCTAGAGTTACTATAGTTACGAAATTTATAACCACCATACTCATCTTCAGCCTTACTTGGTAGAAATACTCCATAAAAACCTAGGTGTAACTATAGTCACCGAATATATAACCACCATACTCATCTTT
>NW_013806175.1:0-836 GCF_000517525.1 Limulus polyphemus | reverse complement strand
CGTTCCACTTCTGACACCAATTTGTTACGTCTCCATTTGTTAATTAACTTTCTGTAACTCCGTTCCGACGAAACTTTAGCGACACAAGTCCTTACTTAATAAAACTGATTTATTCTTTCTGAATATAACTTCACGATACACTTGATTTTAGCATTCGCGCTAAAACAAACGCTATAACGACGAACGTGCTCAACTTCAATAATACTCGCTGACTGCAGATCAATTACTCACTGCCTATACACACATTATTATTCGTCACGTTGTCACCCTCTTTTATATACCAGACTACCCTATATCTAGTAAATGCTAGAGGTATTCGCCAAGGTACAGGATAGTTCTAGAAAGCAGGTGGCGTGAGAATAGTCACGTGATCTCGCTGACGCAACAAATGAATAAATTCCTCTCTTTTTCGATACTCAACTAGGTAAAAGGAGCATTTATGTAAAGCAAACAAGATTTCTTGTAAGATTCAGCTTTAAAATACGCTTATTTTATTGGGCTTCTTGTGATTCAATTTGTTCTATATTAATTTTTTCTTGTATCTTGAATCGTTTTATTTCTGTTGTTTTAAAAACTTGCTGACTCAATTGGCTGTCACGATTGGCCAAAGTGTGTCATTGCTAGTGCCCTACGGTAGAGTTGTATTGTCCTCCAGAAAATTGAGAGTGATGTTTTAGACTTTCTTTTTCTGGCTAATAGGACTTACATATAAAACAGGTTGCTTAATGAGCAAGAAACTTATTAGTTTCTGTCTTTATCTTACCAGTAAACATATCTCTTTGAACATAAAACTAATTATTAATTATTTCCAAACCGATGGGAAAGTGACGACTTGG
>NW_013806174.1:0-775 GCF_000517525.1 Limulus polyphemus | reverse complement strand
ACATCATCAGAGACTACGAGAAGACTTGGCCATCATCAGAGACTACGAGAAGACTTGGCCATCATCAGAGACTACGACAAGACTTGGACATCATCAGAGACTACGAGAAGACTTGGCCATCATCAGAGACTACGAGAAGACTTGGCCATCATCAGAGACTACGACAAGACTTGGACATCATCAGAGACTACGACAAGACTTGGACATCATCAGATACTACGACAAGACTTGGCCATCATCAGAGACTACGACAAGACTTGGACATCATCAGAGACTACGACAAGACTTGGACATCATCAGAGACTACGACAAAACATGGTCATCATTAGATAATACGACAAGACTTGGTCATCATTAGATATTACAAGACTTGGACATCATCAGAGACTACGACAAGACTTGGACATCATCAGAGACTACGACAAGACTTGGACATCATCAGAGACTACGACAAGACTTGGACATCATCAGAGACTACGACAAGACTTGGCCATCATCAGAGACTACGACAAGACTTGGCTATCATCAGAGACTACGACAAGACTTGGACATCATCAGAGACTACGACAAGACTTGGCCATCATCAGAGACTACGACAAAACATGGTCATCATTAGATACTACGACAAGACTTGGCCATCATCAGAGACTACGACAACACTTGGCCATCATCACAGACTACGACAAGACTTGGACATCATCAGAGACTACGACAAGACTTGGACATCATCAGATACTACGACAAGATTTGGTCATCATAAGAGACTACGACAAGA
>NW_013806173.1:0-520 GCF_000517525.1 Limulus polyphemus | reverse complement strand
ATACCTCCTACAACTCAACCTATGAAACTAATTCCCAAGTAAAGTCCGAGATATGAGCAACATCAAGGGGTCATGGTTCAATGTACAAATACGTACGAGAGAGAATGCTCAGCAAAACTTTTTGCCTATATCTTAGACCCTGCTGTACGGTACAGCAGACAAGATTTAACGATACTGTGTACTGTCAATAAGAAGACACAGATTTAACGATACTGTGTACGGTCAATAAGAAGACACAATATTTAACGATACTGTGTACTGTCAATAAGAAGACACAAGATTTAACGATACTGTGTACTGTCAATAAGAAGACACAAGATTTAACGATACTGTGTACTGTCAATAAGAAGACACAAGATTTAACGATAGTGTGTATTGTCAATAAGAAGACACTAGATTTAACAATACTGTGTACTCTCAATAAGAACACACAAGAGTTTAACGATACTGTGTACTGTCAATAAGAAGACACAAGTATTTAACGATACTGTGTACTGTCAATAAGAAGACACAAGATTTA
>NW_013806171.1:0-754 GCF_000517525.1 Limulus polyphemus | reverse complement strand
AGCGAATACACAAGTGGGGCAGCAGTAAAGGCGTCCCCCAGAGCCCCACCTGACCCAACTCGTGAAAGGACCACTTGTGAGAGATATGCAGTTAATGTTAGTCCCAACTCTTATATTCCCACTTCTAAGGTACACAAATTAACACTTTGGGGAACCCGCCTGATACGCAGTTGCAACTCCCTCTTTCCTGTCGTAATATAGGGCATGGCGTGGCCTGGTGGTTAGGGCACTCTTACTCGCAATCTGCGGGTTCGAATCCCTTTCGCCAAACATGCTAGCCCTTATCGCTATGGGGATGTTATAATGTGAAGGTCAACCCCATTATTTGTTGGTAAAAGAGTAGCCCAAAAGTTGGCGGTGGGAGGTGTTGATTAGCTGCCTTCCCTCTAGTCTATCACTGCTAAATTAGGGACGGTTGGTAGATAGCCGTCGAGTAGCTTTGTGCGAAAATCAAATCAAACAAACAAACCTACCGTAATATTACACGAAACTGTGCATTCTTTTATTTACATTACACTAGTAGGGTGGGGGAGGGGCAAAATATTCTTTCGCCAAGACCTTTGTAGACCTGTAAATGTTGCTGATGTAAAGGGTGCTCGAAAGTTGTGTTCGTGTTAAAACTCTGTAAATGATAAAAACTCTTAGATTTTTCTCTGCAAGTGATAAAACTCTTGCCTTTTTCGTACTCTTCCAGTTATAAAATTTGATTTTTCTTAGTATGCCAGTGATAAAACTTGATTTTTCGTACTCTTCC
>NW_013806170.1:0-524 GCF_000517525.1 Limulus polyphemus | reverse complement strand
GCTATCCATTATTAACTATAATAATGCACATTGCTTTCCATTGTTAACTATAATAATGTACTTTGTGTTTTAGTATGTTCGAGGTATACACATACATATTCTATATATAATTAGATAAAAATAAAATAAGATAAATTCTTGGCCCAAAAGTTTACATACCGTTATATATTTATGTTGTTGTCTACATACATGGAGTAGCTACTGAGTAAATGACCAAGTAGTAACAGAAAAGTTAGCGTATGATCAGACAAACATGTACGAGTTGTTATTCTGGTCTCTATACGTTGTTTAGTTCGTCAAAACACACATACATACCTGTTTTGTATAAAAGGGTGTGTTTTTGGTATAATCTTTTTAGAAACAGATCAACGGTTTGTTCAGACAATTTCTCTGTACTTGGAGTAGAGTCATGCCTCGTCACGTGCCAGAAGTTATAGGGGTAGAATTGTTCGACTGTCCAGAAACGGCATGAAGCAAACGGACATTGCTAGAACAGTAGGGTACCCCCAGTGTACTGTATGCAG
>NW_013806169.1:0-753 GCF_000517525.1 Limulus polyphemus | reverse complement strand
AGTCATAATCCAATACACCTTTCATTGAAACCAGAACAAGTCAGATTAGGAAGTCATAATCCAAGACACCTTTCATTGAAACCAGAACAAGTCAGATTAGAAAGTCATAATCCAAGACACCTTTCATTGAAACCAGAACAAGTCAGATTAGAAGTCATAATCCAAGACACCTTTCATTGAAACCAGAACAAGTCAGATTAGAAAGTCATAATCCAAGACACCTTTCATTGAAACCAGAACAAGTCAGATTAGCAATCACAGTTCAAGACACCTTTCATTCAAAACCAGAACAAGTCAGATTAGCAATCATAAGTTCAAGACACCTTTCATTCAAAACCAGAATAACGTAGATTAGAAATTACAGTCCAGGACTTCTTTCATTCAAAACCGAAAAAGCCATATTAGCAAGTCATAATCCAAGACACCTTTCATTGAAACCAGAACAAGCCATATTAGCAAGTCATAGTCCAGGACACATTTCTTTTAAAATGAAAACAAGTCAGTTAGGCTCGATCTGTAACACAATAGAAAGTATTTTTCTGAAGTGTTAGTTGTATGCACTTCAAAATATTTTAATAGTCCAATATTAAATGCCGAGAAGCAACGAAAACCATTGAGCTTAATTACTTTGATAAAAATTACGCCAAACTGAAATTTCACATCATTACAGCACTTCAAATCTATCTTTTGTCTGTCACAAGTCACTGCCCAGGAGGGCATTCGTTCAGTTTCAGAATATGTCAGCTGGGCTGT
>NW_013806168.1:0-519 GCF_000517525.1 Limulus polyphemus | reverse complement strand
AAAAGCTAATTATTTAGATTTAGACATTACTTTTACAGTTGACTATTTTTGATAAAAAAGGTGAATTTAATTTTCCCATTCTTGGTCTACCCACACCTAATAGTGTTATTCCGAGTGCCATGTTAAAAGGCATTATTATATCTCAACTGAAACTGTTCTTATTAATAACTATAATTTTTTATGGATAATGTTTTATTAATAAAAAATAAACTGAAGTATAATAGATATAAAGACAGGCAATTAAAAAATACAGTATTTTATTTTTTAATAAATACAAAAATATTTTAGAAAATAAACTATCGATTAAAGAAAATATCTTATAAAAATAAATAAATAAATAAAGAGTGAGTTAGTTACTTTAGCTTATAAATAGCTATTAGTAATTCTTCAAGTAATTTTATTCGGTATTATCGGGACGGAAAGATTAACTTCAAGTAGCTGGGCTTGTCTTGGCGTTCCCGTGTTATATTTGAATAAATTTTCAGGAGTTAGAACTATGTAAGAACTTTAAGGTAGGGT
>NW_013806167.1:0-523 GCF_000517525.1 Limulus polyphemus | reverse complement strand
ATGTAGGTAATCAAGGAACAATTCTACATCACTATTAGATAACCATGTATGTCAACAAGGAACAATGCTACATCACTATTAGATAACCATGCAGGTCAACAAGGAACAGTTTTACATTACTACTAGATAATAATGTAGGTAATCAAGGAACAATCCTACATCACTATTAGATAACCATGTATGTCAACAAGGATCAATCCCACATCACTATTAGATAACCATGCAGGCCAACAAGGAACAGTTTTACATTACTACTAGATAATAATGTAGGTAATCATGGAACAATTCTACATCACTATTAGATATGCATGTAAGTAATCAAAGAAAGCTTCTACGTTGCTATTGAATAACCATGTAAGTCAGCAAGGACAATTCTACGTCATTACTAGATAAAAACGTAGGTAAACAAGGAACGATTCTACATCAATGTTTGATAATCGTGTAGGGGATTAAGGGATAAATTGAAATATTCATCAGGTGACCATACAGATAATAAGAAAACAGCTCAAAACCACTATCAGTT
>NW_013806166.1:0-523 GCF_000517525.1 Limulus polyphemus | reverse complement strand
AACACTGGTGTATCTACAAATGTTTATATTACTGTTCTAAACACACTGGTGTATCTACAAATGTTTATATTATTGTTCTAAACACACTGTTATTATTGTTATAAACACACTAATGTATCTACAAATGTTTAAATTATTGTTATAAACAACCTATTGTATCTACAAATGTTTATATTATTGTTATAAACACACTGGTGTATCTACAAATGTATATATTATTGTTCTAAACACACTGTTGTATCCACAAATGTTTATATTATTGTTATAAACACACTAGTGTATCCACAAATGTTTAAATTATTGTTATAAACACCCTGTTGTATCTACAAATGTTTATATTATTGTTATAAACACACTAGTGTATCCACAAATGTTTAAATTATTGTTATAAACACCCTGTTGTATCTACAAATGTTTATATTATTGTTATAAACACACTAGTGTATCTACAAGTGTTTATATTATTGTTATAAACACACTAGTGTATCTACAAATGTTTAAATTATTGTTATAAACACCCTGT
>NW_013806165.1:0-585 GCF_000517525.1 Limulus polyphemus | reverse complement strand
TGATTCTGGTTATAGACACTCAAGGACAATTAGTCCACTTTTTTAGGACAGAGATTCTGGTTAGAGACATTCAAGGACAATTAGTCCACTTTCATGGGACAGAGATTCTGGTCAGAGACGTTCAAGTACAATTAGTCCACTTTCATTGGACAGAGATTTTGGTTAGACACATTCAAGGACAATTAGTCCACTTTCATAGGACAGAGATTCTGGTTAGAGACGTTCAAGGACAATTAGTCCACTTTCTTGGGGCAGAAATTCTGGTTAAAGACATTCAAGGACAATTAGTCCACTTTAATAGGACAGAGAATCTGGTTAGAGACACTCAAGGACAATTAGTCCACTTTCATGGGACAGAGATTCTGGTCAGGGACGTTCAAAGGATAATTAGTCCACTTTCATGGGACAGAGATTCTGGTTAGAGACGTTCAAGGACAATTAGTCCACTTTCATGGGACAGAGATTCTGGTTAGAGACGTTCAAGGACAATCAGTCTACTTTCATAGGACAGTGATTCTGGTTAGAAACGTTCAAGGACAATCAGTCTACTTTCATTAGACAGAGAATCTGGTTAGAGACATTCAA
>NW_013806164.1:0-527 GCF_000517525.1 Limulus polyphemus | reverse complement strand
TGAATATATGTAAATGAAACGAATTCAACATTTACTTGTAGATAAACGTTTTTCTTGGAAAGATTAGGCTACTTATGTAGGGATTTTTGTATGATCTTGTGTACTAATCCCTACCTTGTTTCTGTACCTTTTGGCATTGCCATCCCTATATCATACTTATTTTTTAAAATGTTTTAATACTTGTAAATGTAAAAACTAAACACGTTTAAACGCTTAGAATTATAATTTTGTAATACATGTATTCTTATATGCTTTCTTATTTTGTTTATATGCTATTATACTTTCGAATCCCCGTCCCACCAAACATGCTTGCCCTTTCAGGCGTTATAATGTGACGGTCAATCCCACTATTCGTTGGTAAAAGAGTAGCCCAAGAGTTGGTGGTGGGTGGTGATGACTAGCTGGTTTCCCTCTAGTCTTGCCCCCCCCCCCAGTGGTACAGCGGTATTTCAGTGGACTTACAACACAAGAATTCAGGTTTCGAAACCCGTGATGGGCAGAGCATAGATATCCCATTGTGTAGTTTT
>NW_013806163.1:0-517 GCF_000517525.1 Limulus polyphemus | reverse complement strand
ATTATAACGAGTAATGTACATTAAATTCCATACTTCTCAGAGGAATGGTAAATAAATTAGAGAAAAGGGAAGACCTACAGAGCAAATGTTACAATTCTCATACTAGGAGAGATTAAAGATTTATTTTTAACACTTCCTTATAAAATTAAGAACTTTAAACTTATATAATATTAAAATTTGATTTATTAACTATGTTTTGATACCAACTTTATTTTTATATATAATGATAATAAAGTAGTTTAATTAAGTTTTGAATGCAACTCTAAAAAGTCGTGATATGGTCACTTTGACCTGCATATAGCAAGAAGTTAAACAATCATAATAAGAATATTTGTGATGACTGAACTTAGTCTCTCAAGTTAACATTGGAGATAAAAATTAATGAAGAGTGCTGAATACTCTAATGGAAACAAGATCCAGTTTATTTCAACAGAAGACTTGAAAAGTCAAGTACTGCAGGTCTATTGTTTCATGTCTGCTTTACCATTATACATACTATACATGTTACCCAATAAAC
>NW_013806162.1:0-523 GCF_000517525.1 Limulus polyphemus | reverse complement strand
GACACACAGTCGGTTGAAATGTAGTAATACTTAGATTAATCATAGAACAAAGACTTGACACACAGTCGGTTGAAAGGTAGTAATACTTAGATTAATCATAGAACAAATACTAGAGACACAGTCGGTTGAAAGGTAGTAATACTTAGATTAATCATAGAACAAATACTAGATACACAGTCGGTTGAAAGGTAGTAATACTTAGATTAATCATAGAACAAATACTAGCACACAGTTTGTTGAAAGGTAGTAATACTTAGATTAATCATAGAACAAATACTAGATACACAGTCGGTTGAAATGTCGTAATACTTAGATTAATCATAGAACAAATACTAGACACACAATCGGTTGAAAGGTAGCAATACTTAGATTAATCATAGAACAAATACTAGACACACAGTCGGTTGAAAGGTAGTAATACTTAGATTAATCATAGAACAAATACTAGACACACAGTCAGTTGAAAGGTAGCAATACTTAGATTAATCATAGAACAAATTCCAGACACACAGTCGGTTGAAAG
>NW_013806161.1:0-756 GCF_000517525.1 Limulus polyphemus | reverse complement strand
AACGATACTGTGTACTGTCAATAAGGAGACACAAGATTTAACGAAACTGTGTGCTGTCAATAGGAAGACACAAGATTTTACGATACTGTGTCTGTCAATAAAAAGACACAAGATTTAACAATACAGTGTACTGTCCATAAACTTGTTGACAGAACACAGTATTGTTAAATCTTGTGTCTTAAGACACAAGATTTATAAATACTGTGTACTATCAAAAATCTTGTGTGTTCTTAAACAATACTGTGTACTGTCAATAAGAAGTCATAATATTCAACGAAAATGTATACCGTCAGTATGAAAACACAAGATTTAACAATAATATGTCCTGTCGATAAGAAGACACAAGATTTATCAATACTGTGTACTGTCAATAAGAAGACACAAGATTTAACGATACTGTGTACTGTCAATAAGAACACACAATATTCAACGATATTGTGTACTGTCAGTAAGAAAACACAAGATTTAACAATAATGTGTCCTGTCAATAAGAAGACACAAGATTTAACGATACTGTGTAATGTCAATAAGAAGACACAAGATTTAACGATACTGTGTACTGTCAATAAGAAGACACAAGATTTAACGATACTGTGTACTGTCAATAAGAAGACACAATTTCAGCGATAATGTGTACTGTCAGTAAGAAAACACAAGATTTTAACAATAATGTGTCCTGTCAATAAGAAAACACAAAATTTTACGATACTGTGTACTGTCAATAAGAAGACACAAGATTTAACGATACTGGGTACT
>NW_013806160.1:0-523 GCF_000517525.1 Limulus polyphemus | reverse complement strand
GCTGCTGCTGATTTACAAAAGGATTTAGATCATCTAGTGAATTGGGCTAATAAATGCAAGATAATGCATGTGGGTTATCATAATTTGAATTATAAGTATAATTTGGATGGGAATAACCTTAAAAGTGTTATGAAGGAAAGGGATCTTGGTGTAGTCAATCAGCCTCTAAAGCCTTCCAAGCAGTGTGCTGTTGCTAGTGGTAGAGCAAATAGGATTTTAGGTTGTATCTATAGAAATATTGAATACAAGTCTAAAGAGGTTATACTTTCATTGTACAGGTCACTGGATAGACCACATTTGTAATATTGTGTTCAGTCTTGTGCTCCTTACCTTAGGAAGGACATTGAAGGAAAGGGTTCAGAGAAAGGTTATTAGAATGGTGCCTGGGATGGAGGGGTTGTCATACGATAAAAGACTTAAATCTCTCATTGTTTTTTATTGACACAAGAAGTTAGGGGGGTTTCTGATTGAGGTGTTTAAGATTGTAAATGGAATTGATAGTGTTGATGGATCATCTTTTTTT
>NW_013806159.1:0-523 GCF_000517525.1 Limulus polyphemus | reverse complement strand
GCTATATCCAGCTTGAGCTCGAAGTCTAGCTTTACATTGTTCCAAAATCTCTTACTGTATTTTAGCAGCCTGTCTTGCAGCTTATGCTTAAAGTCTTTGATTGCGTTCTTCTTCTGTTTCAGCTGCTCTTTGTGCTTGCATTCTTTTAGCGGCAGAAGACTTTCCATAGAAAGGGTGTTTCTTGGGTGGCATAATCACCTATATCACTAAACACTAACTTGCAATTCACAAAGTTACTAAATCACTTATGAAACCACTTAACACCATTTAAATAAAACTGTTTTTGGAAATACTGAATTGACAGCAAGGTGATCTGAGTGTCTCCCGCCATAACGCTTTCTATGTGCAGAACGTGCTTATGTTTGTATGTTTATTAAAAAAATATATTACAAAAAAATGGCACAATAATCATTAATTGTCAATTTCGTCATTAAATATTACACCAAATACAAGATAAATAGCACCATTAACTTTCTTGTAAAAAACTGGTTATTATGAAGTTATTTTAAAATTTAGTAAGTTC
>NW_013806158.1:0-815 GCF_000517525.1 Limulus polyphemus | reverse complement strand
TGATAGCTTTCTCCGAAATCCTTTGATGATTCTGTAGCGATCACAGATAAGGTTATCCTTTCCCTGAAGTTTCAAGTTCAATTCATTCATGTGGGATGTGATGTCAACCAAAAATGACAACTTTGACAACAAGGTAGTATCTGACAGAAGTGGATCAGCTCTATCCTGATAGAGTTATCTCTCAATAGATGGAGAAACAAATAATAAGTAAAAATACTTGGAAGTTCAGTTATCTCTCAATAGATGGAGAAAAAATACTTGTATGTTCAGTTATCTCTCAATAGATGATGAAAAAATACTTGTATGTTCAGTTATCTCTCAATAGACGGAGAAAAAATACTTGGAAGTTTAGTTACCTCTCAATAGATGGAGAAAAATACTTGGAAGTTCAGTTATCTCTCAATAGACGGAGAAAAAAAATAAGAAAAATACTTAGAAGTTCAGTTATCTCTCAATAGATGGAGAAAAACAAAGAAAAAATACTTGGAAGTTCAGTTATCTCTCAATAGATGGAGAAAAATTATAAAAAATACTTGGAAGTTCAGTTATCTCTCAATATATGGAGACTGTACTGAACTATTATTAAGAACCTTTACTTAAAATACAATAGAAGTAAGTACTGTCACTACCTTATATTTGCACAACAAACATGTCCTGATGCTCGTCCAGTTACTGTCAATTTAAATCCCTTTGTGCTCATTCCAGAATGAAAGATGCTTAATTTATGTTTATTTCATAATTTTTTATGGTGGTTGCGAGATCGTTCAAATTTTCTGGACCCGAACAGAAATTGATTACTGAAGACAATATATAAA
>NW_013806157.1:0-523 GCF_000517525.1 Limulus polyphemus | reverse complement strand
GCAATACACAGAATTTCCACAGTCACTTTAACTTAGCTACTTTTATAAACACACGCTATAATTCACAGCGATTCATACACTTTACTTACGGTGCCTACTGTTTGCTTGACTCAGTGATCTCTATCTTCAATCTGTCTGCCTTTATACACTAAAAAGAGGGCGTCTAGCAAATACTGGGATATTCGTGAGGTTCCCCGATAAGTCACGATCCTTCTAGAAACTCCAGAGCGCATGCTCCCAGCGTCGCGTGACTTCCGCTGTCGTAACACTATACTTGGCTTCGCGCTATTTAAAGTTGCTATAACTTTTGTTTAATGAGTTTGCAGTAACCCTGAGTTATTTACATGCTACATCTGACTCAAATATTGCCCCAAAATGATCGAAGAGGACTAAAAAAAACTAACTAAAATATACCTCAAGTTCAAATGATAGGTTTAGTTGAATGCTCTTAATGTTTGGGACAACATCAGTCTCCAGGAGTCACCTATATTTTACTTAAACATTTAAGTATGCACCCCAGTGG
>NW_013806156.1:0-537 GCF_000517525.1 Limulus polyphemus | reverse complement strand
GTTGTATTTCAGTTCTAAGTCATACATTCATAACTCGTTTTAAATTTATTCTGTTGTGAACGTTGCTTCATCTCTTTTGGCGCGTAATGCGCGTGAACCATTTTTGGACAGAATTGTCACCGGCGATGAAAAATGGATTAAACGCCAAAAACAATGGCTCAGTCCTAGACAAATACCACTTCCGACCCCATACGCAGAAAGTGATGTTTTGCATTTTGTGGGACATCAAAGGAACTCCTCAGTCCACATCGAATTATTAATGCAGATATCTCTAGTCAGCAACTGGAACGTTTAAATCAAGCCCTTCATCAGAAACACCCTTCACTTGATATATAAGTTATTAGGATTTTTCATCTAAGAAGAAGCGACATTAATTTCTTGGTGATCATATATTTTCACGCCAACTCGTCTTCACTAATACACAGTTTTCACACATCACAATTACAGGAAATTAAATCTGAACAAAACAATTGCTCACGTACTATATTACCATGTAGGTAGATTTGTCAAAATTCTCATTGAAACCATGAACTGAAG
>NW_013806155.1:0-521 GCF_000517525.1 Limulus polyphemus | reverse complement strand
GCCTGAAGGTACAACCACTGGAACTACTTGGACAGTTGTCAGACAAACGACAGGCACAACTATAAAGCACTGGTAGATGCTCTAGAACTCAGGTATGGAACCCAAAATCAGTCCGAAGTCTACAGAGCTAGGTTTAGGACTAGAGTCCATGCTAAAGGGGGAGAGACTGCAAGAGCAGGACTTGAAAAGTATGGCACACAAGGCCTACCCGACTGCACTACCCGATGTCCTCAAGCTGTTGCTGAGGGATCAGTTTGTAAACGCCTTGAACAGTCCACAACTGAAGATACAAGTGAAGCAAGTACACCCCTCTACTATACAAGATGCAATGGCCAGAGCTCTTGAATTCGAATCCTACTTTAAGTCCAGAACAGAGGTACCAAGGTTGGTACAGTCATCAAGATTCAAGGCCAGAAAAGGGTAGCTTTCAGAGAAGTTTGAGGGACTTTGCTGGCACTGTAACAAACCTGGGCACAAGAGAGCTCTATGCTGGCAACTTCAAAACAGGGAAGATGCCATGA
>NW_013806154.1:0-522 GCF_000517525.1 Limulus polyphemus | reverse complement strand
TACGCTAAATATCAATTTTTTTTTATTAATTCTTAAGGTTTGTAAAGCAATGTTTTTCTCCTGCTTCTTTTTTTCTTTTTTGCATGCTGTCTATTCAACATGCAAAGTAATTTCATTTTAAGATTAAAAATACTTTTGTGCATCAGAAAATTTTCAAATTTCACGTATAAAATCTTTATAATGTCCAGATATTTATCAAATGTTTCTTAATAATAACTTTAAATTTTATCTGTTATTTTCATTAATGAATCTCTGTACAGGTTCGGGAAGTTTTACTGGTCTCATAACCTTCATAAAAAATAAGGAAATATATATAAATTATCCCTCTTTCATCTAGAATGAACACAAATTATAAAACATAAATAACTAAATAGCTTAAATCTCATAACATTATACATTTATATATATTTATTATTTTATTATATTGACCTTTCAGCCATGTCTGGCTAACAATACAGAAGTTACAATGATGTGGGGCACGTGCATTCATGTTACCGTATCCAATAAAAATGATCTTTAGTT
>NW_013806153.1:0-522 GCF_000517525.1 Limulus polyphemus | reverse complement strand
CCTGCCTTTCAGCTTGAGCTCGAAGTCTAGCTTTACGTTGTTCCAAAGTCTGTTCCTGTATTTGAGCAGCCTGTCTTGCAGCTTGTGCTTGAAGTCTTTGATTGCGATCTTCTTTTGTTTCTAGCTGCTCTTTGTGCTTGCATTCTTTTAGCGGCAGAAGACTTTCCATAGAAAGGGCGTTTCTTGGGTGACATAATCACCTATATCACTAAACAATGAATTTGTAATTCACAAAGTTACTAAATCACTTATGAAACCACTTAGCACTATTTAAAGAAAACTGTTTTTGGAAATACTGAATTGACAGCAAGGTGATCTGAGTGTCTCCCGCCATAACACTTTCTATGTGCAAAACGTGCTTATGTTTGTATGTTTATTACAAAAAATAGCGCAATAATAACTAATTGTCAATTTCGTCATTAAATACTACACCAAATACAAAATAAATAGCACCATTAAATTTCTTGTAAACAACTGGTTATTATGAAGTTATTTTAAAATTTGTAAGCTCAACCGTTTGGT
>NW_013806152.1:0-523 GCF_000517525.1 Limulus polyphemus | reverse complement strand
TCACGTCTTTTCCTTAAATCTCGTGATCTTTCTAGATATAGTGTAGTCTTGTATATATAAGACCGACCATGAAGTGACGGAGAGGTAATGAGTAATTGAATGTATGCGGATAAAATATTGTTGGCCACGTGAGACGTGAGTTATAGCGTTATTATAGCGCGACTGTTGAATTTAAGTGTGTCGCAAAGTTATATTCAGAAAGAATAAACCAGTTTTATTTAAGAAAGGACTTGTGTTGCTAAAATTTCGTCGGAACGAATTTACGGAAAATTAACTAACGACTGGAGGCGTAACAAATTGGTGTCAGAAAGTGGGATAAAAAAAAGAAGAAAAAGAGAAGATGGAAACGAGAAGCGGCAAATCAAACTACAGCTTAGCAGATTTGATGGCAGCAATACAAGAACGGCAAAAGAAACAAGAAGAGAGACAACAGCAGTTGCAAGAAAACCTGCAACAGTGGCAGCTCGAACAACAAAATAAACAAGAAGAGAGATTACAGCAGTGGTTGGAAGAAAAAGAAAAG
>NW_013806151.1:0-523 GCF_000517525.1 Limulus polyphemus | reverse complement strand
AACGTGACACGATAAGGTGTAGATAGTGAGTAATTGAACTGCAGTCACACGGTATTGTTGAAGTTAACGTTCGTTCGTTACAGTGTTGTTTTAGCGCGAGTATTGAGATTAAGTGTATCACAGAGTTATATTCGGAAAGAATAAACCAGTTTTATTAAGTAAAGACTTGTGTCGTTAAAGTTTCGTTGGAACGAAGTTACGGAAAATTAATTAACAAACGGAGACGTAACAAATTGTTGTCAGAGAGTGGGATAGAAAAAAAAAGAGAAGAAAAATGGAAACGAGAGGCGGAAAATCAAACTACAGTTTAGCAGACTTAATGGCAGCAATACAAAAACAAGAAAAGAAACAAGAAGAACGAGAAATTAAACAAGAAGAGAAATTACGGCAGTTGTTAGAGGAAAAAGAAAAGAAACAAGAAGAACGAGAAATTAAACAAGAAGATAGATTACAGCAGTTTTTAGAGGAAAAAGAAATAATACAAGAAGAACGAGAAAAGAAACAAGAAGAAAGATTACAGCAG
>NW_013806150.1:0-523 GCF_000517525.1 Limulus polyphemus | reverse complement strand
ATTTCGCGCAAAGCTACACGAAGGCTATATGCGATAGCCGTCCCTAATTTAGCAGTGTAAGACTAGAGGGAAGGCAGCTAGTCATCACTACCCACCGCAAACTCTTGGGCTACTCTTTTACCAACGAATAGTGGGATTGACCGTCACAATATAACGCCCCCACGGCTGAAAGGGCGAGCATGTTTGGTGGGACGGGGATTCGAACCCGCGACCCTCAGATTGTAAGTCGAGCGCCTTATCCACCTGGCCATGCCGGGCCTTTGTTTGTTTTGAAGTTCGCGCAAAGCTACACTAGGGCTACCTGCGCTAGCTGTCCCTAAGTTAACAGTGTAAGACTAAAGGGTTTGTTTGTTGATTTGTTTTGAATTTCGCGCAAAGCTACACGAGGGTTATCTGCGCTACTCGTCCCTAATTTAGCAGTGTAAGACTAGAGGGAAGGCAACTCTTTTACCAACGAATAGTGTGATTGACCGTTACATTATAACGCCCCCACGGCTGAAAGGGCATGTTTGGTGTGACGGAG
>NW_013806149.1:0-523 GCF_000517525.1 Limulus polyphemus | reverse complement strand
AACTCAGACAGCTTCTGCTAGGTTTCTTTTACTCATCATATTATACCTTTACCAGTCGTGTGGTGTTTAGTGAACTCAGACAGCTTCAGCTGGTTTCTTTTACTCACCATATTGTATCTGTACCAGTCGTGTGATGTTTACTGAACTCAGGCAGCTTTTGCTGGTTTCTTTTACTCACCATATTGTATCTCTACCAATAGCTCGTTGTTTACTGAACCCAGATAGCTTCTGCTGGTTTATTTTACTCACCATATTATATCTCTACCAAGAGTTCGTTGTTTATTGAACCCAGATAGCTTCTGCTGGTTTATTTTACTCACCATATTGTATCTCTACCAAGAGTTCGTTGTTTATTGAACCCAGATAGCTTCTGGTGGTTTATTTTACTCACCATATTGTATCTCTACCAAGAGTTCGTTGTTTATTGAACCCATATAGCTTCTGCTGGTTTATTTTACTCACCATAATGTATTTCTACCAAAAGTTCGTTGTTTACTGAACCCAGATAGCTTCTACTGGTTTA
>NW_013806148.1:0-522 GCF_000517525.1 Limulus polyphemus | reverse complement strand
GTTCTGTCATGTTGTGACCGTCTTATATATACCAGCCTACCCCCAATCTAGTAGTCTCCCAATAATTCACGAAGATTCGAGAAGGACGTGGCTTGATACTAGTCACATGACCTCGATGACTCAACACTGCCCCCTCCTTAGTATTGTTCGTCCCGAACAATAGCCACATGCATTAAACCAATAACAATTAACAATAACTTAATTAAATGTACAGAATTACAAACACAAAATTACAATTCAACAAAATCTTTTAATTTTACGGGACGTATCTTCTTCCGTACTAGTCTCCGTCTCGTTGGCTTCTGCTTCATATGGGGTTCATCTGCTTCATCAGGAAATGTCCTATCGTCGATAACAGTCACATCAGTGGAAGTAACTTCATCAAGAGCTTCACCGTTTCTTTTCTCAAAACTGAGTAGAGTTTCTTCTTCGACAGTGGCTTTTTCAGGTGACACTTCTTCAGCAGCATCATTTGTTCCTTTGTTCACTTCGTCCCAACTGAAATGTCCTGGACCATGATAA
>NW_013806147.1:0-523 GCF_000517525.1 Limulus polyphemus | reverse complement strand
TAGTAGGGACAGATATAACAGCACGGTTCTGTGAAGAATTGTAACGTGGACAGATATAACAGCATGGTTCTGAGAACAATTGTAAGAAGACAAATATATTGGTATGGTTCTGAGAAGAATTTTAAGTCTAGAGATATAAAACCATGGTCCTGTGAAAAATTGTAAGTGGACAGATATAACAGTATGGTTCTGTGAAGGATTTTAAGAAGACAGATATAACAGTAAGTTTCTATGAATAATTTTAAGTCTACAGATATAACAGTATGGTTCTGTGAAAAATTAAAGTCTACATATGTAACAGCATGGTTCCGTGAAGAATTGTAAGAAGACAGATATAACAGTATGGTTCTAAGAATAATGTTAAATCTACAGGTGTAACAGCATCGTTCTGTTAAGAATTCTAAAAGGACAGATATAACAGCATGGTTCTGTGAAGAATTTCTAAGATTAAAGCTATAACAAAATGGTTTTGTTAATAATTGTTAGTGGACATATATAACAGTATGGTTCTGTGAAGAATTTT
>NW_013806146.1:0-524 GCF_000517525.1 Limulus polyphemus | reverse complement strand
AATGTTTAGAATAAATAGCTTAAATCTCATAACATTATACATTTATATATATTTATGATATTGTCCTTTCAGCCATGCCTGGCTAACAATACAGAAGTTACAATGATGCAGTTCATGTGCACACATGTTACCATATCAAATAACATAAAACTGACCTTTGGTCTGTACAAAGTAACTTGTCTTAGCTGTGTTTTAGTAGACCAGGATTTTGTAAAATACAGTCACATTTCAATTATTATACATTACATATGTATATAGATTATTGCTATTTTGAGATAAGTTCTTAAACTTATTTTTCTTAAAACATAGAACAAGTAAAGCAAACAATTATCTCTTCTAGTTATGACCTTTGTACTTAGTTGCTAAGCCTTTAAGAAATTTGCACGTAGAGGATATGAAACAAAATATTTTTTTTTAGATTTTATATATACATTTAATTAACTAAAAATATCATAAATTAATAAATTTATACCATAGAAGTCCACTATAATTGATCAAGCTTAGTAACTAAGATGAATTTTAGT
>NW_013806145.1:0-523 GCF_000517525.1 Limulus polyphemus | reverse complement strand
TTTTTTGTGAGTGTAAATACAAGGCTTTATGTTCCTTCCATGTCCTTAACAAGAAGATTCGTTGAAACAAGCTGGAAAGGATTAACGATCAAAGTGGAATCAATACGAATTCATCTTAAGATACCAAAGAAGCTAATCTACCATCAAGGGACTTTGGTTTACTCAAACACGTATGAAAAATGCAACCGCACTTAGAGATGGAAAGCTCCAGAGGAAAATCCTTCCGAATTTACTGTATCGCTCATTACATTTGTACTTTGTTTATCTGGCAGCTAGGTCTTCGACGATCATTAGGGTCATTACTGATGCATCCTGTCACGGTTCCGAGCATATGTCCGAAAATGTTCTGTAACAGTACCCACCCCCCCAAAAAAACAACAACAAACAACAACAACAAAACAAAACAAAAACAAAACACGGATGAGGCAACAGAAGTAATAGATAGACTCAACTTAATTGAGTTCAACGTATTCTTTGTTCATAAGTTTGGAATTAGAATTTTGGTGATGATGACAAAACCTTG
>NW_013806144.1:0-522 GCF_000517525.1 Limulus polyphemus | reverse complement strand
AATAACAAAGGCCAAGTTCCGGTAACTGTTAAAAGAGAGGTTGAACTAATTAGGTGCCATTGAGGTGTCAAAGTGACTGAAGAAGTTGATGATGATGAAGTGGAACCAAATATAGATATCAAAGCAGAACAGGAGAAAGACCTAGATTTGAAGCCAGTGATTGATTTCCTAAAAGCAAGTGTTTTGTGCCCTGCTTGGGAGAAGGTGTCTTGTCTAAGCCCTGTGACAAAGCACTATTGGGTGCAATGGGACCAGTTAAAGCTTGAAGATGGTATTCTTGCACGGAGATGGGAAAATACAGATGGGAAAGTGACGACTTGGCAAACAGTTATACCGAGGAAGTTACGGGAGTTGTGCTGCATCAATCCCATGATAATTTAACAGGAGAACATCTCGGAATTAAGAAGACATTGAGTCACCTACGACAAAGATTTTATTGGATAGGTATGAGGCGAGATGTGGAAGAATGGTGCCGGACATGCAGTACATGTAGGGCAAAAAGGGGACCCAAGCATAAGGGAC
>NW_013806143.1:0-522 GCF_000517525.1 Limulus polyphemus | reverse complement strand
GGAAGATTAATGTTTAATATTAACTGTTTAACTCAGTAGAACGTGTAAGGAAGATTAATGTTTAACATTAACTGTTTAACTCAGTAGAACGTGTAAGAAGGATTAATGTTTAATATTAACTGTTTAACTCAGTAGAACGTGTAAGAAGGATTAATGTTTAACATTAACTGTTTAACCCAGTAGGACGTGTAAGGAAGATTAATGTTTAACATTAACTGTTTAACCCAGTAGAACGTGTAAGGAGGATTAATGTTTAACATTAACTGTTTAACTCAGTAGAACGTGTAAGAAGGATTAATGTTTAACATTAACTGTTTAACCCAGTAGAACGTGTAAGAAGGATTAATGTTTAACATTAACTGTTTAACCCAGTAGAACGTGTAAGGAAGATTAATGTTTAACATTAACTGTTTAACTCAGTAGAACGTGTAAGGAAGATTAATGTTTAACATTAACTGTTTAACCCAGTAGAACGTGTAAGGAAGATTAATGTTTAACATTAACTGTTTAACCCAGTAGAAC
>NW_013806142.1:0-523 GCF_000517525.1 Limulus polyphemus | reverse complement strand
GATACCAACCTTTCCTGCTGTGGCACCTCCCCTGTGTTGAAGTTTCCAGCATTGAGCTCTCTTGTGCCCAGGTTTATTACAGTGCCAGCAAAGTCCCTCAAACCTCTCTGAAAGCTGACCTTTTCTGGCCTTCAATCCAGATGACTGTACCAACCTTGGTACCTCTGTGCTGGACTTAACGTAGGATTCAAATTCGAGAGCTCTGGCCATTTGTATCCTGCATGGTAGAGGGGTGTGCTTGCTTCACTTGTATCTTAAGTTGTGGGCTGTCTAAGGCATCTACGAACTGATCCCTCAGCAACAACTTGAGGAGATCGGGTGATGCAGTTGGGTAGGCCTTGTGTGCCATGCTTTCCAAGTCTTGTGCCAGCTCTTGGAGGCTCTCCCCTTTAGCACGGATTCTCGTCCTAAACCTCGCCCTGTAGACTTCTGACTGATTTTGGGTTCTGTACCTGAGTTCCAGAGCCTCTACCAGTGCTCTATAGTTGTGTCTGTCGGCTGCTGTCAACTGTCCAAGTATTTC
>NW_013806141.1:0-522 GCF_000517525.1 Limulus polyphemus | reverse complement strand
AACTTGTATCTTTCTAAAAGGTCATAGTTTCAACAAATCTCCAAATACACACTATCCTCACAACTTTCATGTCAATAAGTAATCTTTGTACTAAAATATCATAAGTTCTTTACTCTAATTTAAGAGCTTCTCAATTGATCCAAAATTTAGTCTTAACAAGTACCCTGTTTACCTAAAACTACCATGGATTGGTAACAATTCAACAAAATTTGAAAAACAATTGAAAACAGCCATTACTAAATGTTTTCCTGCAGTGAACCCCTACTGTGCTTATTCCACACAGTAGTTGTTGCCTGCAACACACACAAAGATGTGATACCTACCACACAGAAAAGTATGGTTATTTATGAATTATCGTGCCACTGCGGATGTCAGTACATAGGTTGCACTTCACAAAGATTGCAGGATAGAATTAAACAACATGTACTCACATCCATAAGAACTAAGAGTGTGAAAGTAAAGAATTTACCATGTCGCTCCTGTAAAACAAAAGTTCTATCACCAAAACGTGAATCAGCGATT
>NW_013806140.1:0-523 GCF_000517525.1 Limulus polyphemus | reverse complement strand
TCAGCAGACGACAGGCACAACTATAGAGCACTGGTAGCGGCTCTAGAACTCAGGTACGGAACCCGAAATTAGTCGGAAGTCTACAGGGCTAGGTTTAGGACGAGAGTCCGTGCTAAAGGGGAGAGCCTGCAAGAGCTGGCTCAGGACTTGGAAAGCATGGCACACAAAGCCTACCCAACTGCACCACCCGATCTCCTCAAGTTGTTGCTGAGGGATCAGTTCGTAGATGCCTTGGACAGTCCACAACTTAAGATACAAGTGAAGCAAGCACACCCCTCTACCATGCAGGATGCAATGGCCAGAGCTCTCGAATTTGAATCCTACGTTAAGTCCAGCACAGAGGTACCGAGGTTGGTATAGTCATCTGGATTCAAGGCCAGAAAAGGTCAGCTTTCAGAGAGGTTTGAGGGACTTTGCTGGCACTGTAACAAACCTGGTCACAAGAGAGCTCAATGCTGGCAACTTCAACACAGAGGAGACGATACAGCAGTAAAGGCTGCTATCCAGAAAGGCTGTTGGAACT
>NW_013806139.1:0-1695 GCF_000517525.1 Limulus polyphemus | reverse complement strand
CACAAAATTTAACAATACTGTGTACTGTCCATTAGAAGACACAAGATTTAACAATACTGTGTCCTTTCAATAAGAAGATACAGGATTTATCAATACTGTGTACTGTCAATAAGAAGACACAAGATTTAACAATACTGTGTCCTGTCTATAAGAAGATAAAGGATTTATCAATACTGTGTACTGTCAATAAGAAGACACAAGATTTAACGATACTGTTTACTGTCAATAAGAAGACACAAGATTTAACAATACTGTGTATTGTCAATAAAAAGACACAAGATTTAACAATACTGTGTACTGTTAATAAGAAGACACAATTTTTATAAATACTTTGTACTATCAATAAGAACACACAACATTTAACAATACTGTCTACTGTCAATAAGAAGACACAATATTCAACGATAATGTTTACTGTCAGTAAAAAAACAGAAGATTTAAAATAATCTGCTCATCAATAAGAAGACACAAGATTTAACAAAACTGTGTACTGTCAATAAGAAGACACAAAATTTAACAATACTGTGAACTGTCAATAAGAAGACACAAGATTTAACAATACTGTGTACTATCAATAAAAAGACACACGATTTAACAATACTGTGTACTATCAATAAGAAGACAAGATTTACCAATACGTATCTTCTAATTGACAGGACACAGTATTATTAAATCTTGTGTCTTCTTATTGACAGTACACAGTGTTGATAAATCCTGTATCTTCTTAATGACAGGACACAGTATTTTTAAATCTTGTGTCTTTTTATTGACAGTACACAGTATCGTTAAATCTTGTCTTCTTCTTGATAGTACATAGTATTGTTAAATCTTGCGTCTTCTTATTGAGATTAAACGGTATTGATAAATCTTGTCTTCTTATTGATAGTACACAGTATTGTTAAATCTTGTGTCTTTTTATTGACAGTACACAGTTTCGTTAAATCTTGTCTTCTTTTCGTTAGTACATAGTATTGTTAAATCGTGTGTTTTCTTATTGAGATTAAACGGTATTGATAAATCTTGTGCCTGCTTATTGACAGTACACATTATTGACAGTACATAGTATCGATAAATCTTGTGTCTTCTTATTGACAGTACACAGTTTTGATAAATCCTCTAGGACACGGTATTTTTAAATTTTTTGTCTTTCAATAAGAAGATACATGATTTATCAACACTGTGTACTGTCAATTAGAAGACACAAGATTTAACAATACTGTGTCCTTTCAATAAGAAGATACAGGATTTATCAATACTGTGTACTGTCAATAAGAAGACACAAGATTTAACAATACTGTGTCCTGTCAATAAGAAGATAAAGGATTTATCAATACTATGTACTGCCAATAAGAAGACACAAGATTTAACGATACTGTTTACTGTCAATAGGAAGACACAATATTCAACGATAATGTGTACTGTCAGTAAAAAAACAGAAGATTTAAAATAATCTGCTCATCAATAAGAAGACACAAGATTTAACAATACTGTGTACTATCAATAAAAAGACACACGAATTAACAATACTGTGTACTATCAATAAGAAGACAAGATTTACCAATACTGTTTACTGTCAATAAGCAGGCACAAGATTTATCAATACCGTTTAATCTCAATAAGAAGACACACGATTTAACAATACTATGTACTAACGAAAAGAAGACAAGATTTAACGAAACTGTGTACTGTCAATAA
>NW_013806138.1:0-523 GCF_000517525.1 Limulus polyphemus | reverse complement strand
CAACTAACTTAAGACAGTAAAGGTCCGTTACTATAATGTATACGTATTAAACAACTAACTTAAAACAGTAAAGGTCCGTTACTATAATGTACACCTATTAAACAACTAACTTAAAACAGTAAAGGTCCGTTACTATAATATACACCTATTAAACAACTGACTTAAAACAGTAAACGTTCGTTACTATAATGTATACGTATTAAACAACTAACTTAAAACAGTAAAGGTCCGTTACAATAATGTATACGTATTAAACAACGGACTTAAGACAGTAAAGGCCCGTTACTATAATATACACCTATTAAACAACTAACTTAAAACAGTAAAGGTCCGTTACTATAATATACACCTATTAAACAACTGACTTAAAACAGTAAACGTTCGTTACAATAATGTACACCTATTAAACAACTAACTTAAGACAGTAAAGGTCCGTTACAATAATGTATACGTATTAAACAACTGACTTAAGACAGTAAAGGTCCGTTACAATAATATAAACCTATTAAACAACTGATTTAAG
>NW_013806137.1:0-524 GCF_000517525.1 Limulus polyphemus | reverse complement strand
AGGTTCTAGTTATTATTATTATTATAAAAATATAATAGAATTAGAAAGGTTGAGGAAGCAAAAATATAAGTTATATTATTATTTATATACAATATTATATTATTTTTAAATGTTAGCATTCATTCTTTAAATTAATGGCTAATGTTGTCGGGTGAATTTTGTTCAGAAAGCCCTATTGAAATATCAAGCCATCACCCGTTGGCAGGGTCTCCATTTTTCAACTTATAAAAACATCACAACCAGTGGAAAGAGGAGACCATGTATGATAAGACAACTATGACATACATACAACAGAGAAAACACTAGTTTGGGGACATTAAAGAATGCCCGATTTGGAAAGAGTTCCATATGGCACCCCCACCCAAAAATTGTAGAATTGCCTGGATAAAAAAAAGATTCTGAAAAGGGTTTATTTTAAGGGGTATATTAGAAAAATTAGGGCATGGCTTTGACAAGAATTTGTGTGAATACATGTGGAGAACATTATATTCTGATAAAAGTAGCCTTTTTGATGCCTTTATACA
>NW_013806136.1:0-520 GCF_000517525.1 Limulus polyphemus | reverse complement strand
CTCCACTGATGATGGCCTATAGGACAGCAGAGCATGAAGCCAATGGATACAGTCCAGCAAAGTTGATGTTTGGTCGGGAACTTCAGTTGCCAGTGGATCTGTTAACAGGACTCCCACCTTATGAAGAGTTGCCTGAAAATGTGTCAGAGTTTGCGAAAGTGTTATCAGAAAGTATGGATGATATTCACCATCAAGTGCGTTGAAACTTGAAAACGTCTGCTGATTCGATGAAGTTAACTTATGATAAGAGATCTACTGAAGTCAGCTTTGTACCAGGAGACAAGGTGTGGTTGAATAATCCCAGGAAGACCAAAGGAAAGTCTCCTAAGTTGTCTTCTTCATGAGAAGGCCCATATGACATAGTGGATCGTCTCTCAGACGTGACTTTCCGGATAAAATGTGGCGAGGTAAGCCAAAGGTGGTGCATGCCAACAGGCTTTGGCATTATCATGGTCCAGGACATTTCCATTATGACGAAGTGAACAATGGAACAAAAGACGCCGCTGAAGACATGTCACCT
>NW_013806135.1:0-523 GCF_000517525.1 Limulus polyphemus | reverse complement strand
TAGAGTATATATCTCAATGTCGCTCTAAAACAAATAGATCGTAAAATAAACACAGTGGATATCTCAATGTGGCTTTAAAACACATAATTCGTAAAGTGGACAGAGTAGATATCTCAATGTGGCTCTAAGAGTTATAAATCATAAAATAGACAGCGTTTATATCTCAATGTGGCTCTAAAACAAATAGATCGTATAAAAGACACAGTAGATATCTCAATATGGCTCTCAAACAAATAAATCATAAAGTAGACACAGTATATATCTCTATGTGGCTCTTAAACACATATATCGTAAAGTAGACATTGTAGATATCTCAATGTCGCTCTAAAACAAGTAGATCGTAAATTAGACACTGTAGATATTCCAATGTGGCTCTAAGAAAAATAAGTCATAAAGTAGACTGAATATATATCTCAATGTGGCTCTAAAACACATATATCGTAAAGTAGACACAGTAGATATCTCAATGTGGCTTTAAGACAGATATGTCATAAAGTAGACACAGTAGATAACTCAATCCAGC
>NW_013806134.1:0-523 GCF_000517525.1 Limulus polyphemus | reverse complement strand
GCGCAAAGCTACACGAGGGCTATCTGCGCTAGCCGTCCCTAATTTAACAGTGAAAGATTAGAGGGAAGGCAACTAGTCATCACCATCCACCGCCAACTCTTGGGCTACTCTTTTACCAACGAATAGTGGGATTGGCCGTTACATTATAACGCCCCCACGGCTGAAAGGGCGAGCATGTTTGGTGTGACGGGGATGGGCGTCCTGTTATGAGATCCACTGGCAACCAAATTTCCCGACCAAACATAAACATTGCTGGAGTGTATCCAGTGGCTTCATACTATGCTGTCCTATAGGCCATCACCAGAGGAGGAAGTAAGACATCCCAGTCATTTTGGCTGCTATTACAAAACTTTGCCATGTCCTGTCCAAGTGTCCAATTGTACTTTTCTACCATCCTATCAGACTGTGGGTGAAGTGGCATTGTCCTGGTCTTTCGTATGCTAAACAACTTGCAGCATTCATGGAACACGACTGATTCAAAGTTATGCAGTTCGTATGGCATACCAAAGCTGAAGAGGAAATC
>NW_013806133.1:0-523 GCF_000517525.1 Limulus polyphemus | reverse complement strand
AATATCATAAAGCTTCACTGCAGTACACATTCTCTTTCAGAAAGCCAATAAAGTAGTAACAAAATGGACCACAAAAGTCTCAAAAATGATAATATGAAGCTAGAGATTTGCATGTAAATACGAAAGTACGCAACGAACGTTCATAAAAAAATTCGAGAAGATTAGACCAAATGGAACGAAGTACTGGTACAAAACGCAAAACCTTCCATAACTCCCTCAAAACGAATAGTAGAAAGGTGAAACTCTTCATGTAACTGCGCAACGATAAAATGTACCTACATACCAAATTTAGTTAAGAACAATGAATTCAGGACCCTCTGGTAACAAGAAATCGAGAAACAATCGGTAACAAAAACTTTAGTGCAGTACACATACGATTTCAAGAAGCCATAAAAAGAGTAACATAAAACGACCACAAAATACGTAAAACTAAAACTAATAATCTAGAATTTTTAAATAAACGCGCAAAATTGCGGCGAACATTAATAAAAAAATTCAAAAAGATTCATGTAAATGGGACTAA
>NW_013806132.1:0-522 GCF_000517525.1 Limulus polyphemus | reverse complement strand
AATGTTAATGAAATATGGCAGTTTATCAGTAAACATGACAATGTTTTCACACGCAAAATATCTAATGTTTTTATTAAGTCTTAAGGTTTGTAAAGCAATGTTTCTCTCATGCCTTTTTTACTTTTCACATCTTGCCTATCTATCATGCAAAGTAATTTTCATTTTCAGAAAATTTTAAATTTCACATGCAAAATCTTTATAATGTCCAGATAGTTATACAAACAATTTTTAAAAAAAAGTATATATTTTATCTGTTATTTTCAGTAATTAATCTCTGTACGGGTTTTGTAAATTTGGCTGATCTCGCAACCACCATAAAAGATTAGGAAATAAACAAATTATGCCTTTTTAATTCTAGAATGAACACAAATTGTAACACGAAAACATAAATGTTTAGACGAAATAGCTTAACTCTCATAACATTTTACATTTATATATATTTATTAACCTTTCGGCCCGGCATGGCCAGGTGGTTAAGGCGCTCGACTCGCAATCTGAGGGTCCCGGGTTCGAATCCCCGTC
>NW_013806131.1:0-403 GCF_000517525.1 Limulus polyphemus | reverse complement strand
ATTGACAGTACACAGTATTTTTAAATATTTTTTCTTCTTATTGACAGTACACAGTTTCGTTAAATCTTGTGCCTTGTTATTGATAGTACACAGTATCGTTCAATCTTATGGCTTGTTATTGATAGTACACAGTATCGTTAAATCATGTGTCTTCTTATTGACAGTACACAGCATTGTTAATTTTTTGTCTTCTTATCGACAGTGAACAGTATTGTTAAATTCTGTGTCTTCTTATTGACAGTACACAGTATCGTTAAATCTTATGGCCTGTTATTGATAGTACACAGTATCGTTAAATCATGTGTCTTCTTATTGACAGTACACAGCATTGTTAAAACTTGTGTCTTTTTATTTACAGTACACAGTATCGTTAAATCTTGTGGCTAGTTAGTGATAGTACACA
>NW_013806130.1:0-524 GCF_000517525.1 Limulus polyphemus | reverse complement strand
TCCATGGAGAGGTACGTGCAAAGTTACGGTTTCACATTTTGTGTTTTACAGTTTTTATGGGTGTTTTTTTGCGTCTTTACATTTACATATAAGGGAACCAAAATTTCATGTCCTAAAATAACCGTTCATTAGTCATGAATTTACATAACTTCCGTCTAGCGGACGGGTGCTCAAGCTGGTAATAAATATTGTTGTTTTCTGTAGTATTTTTAACATATAATAGTGTTTGTAATAAACAGCTGCAGTGCCATCTATGAAAGTATATACCAATTATATGTTTAAATTTTTACTTCTGATGTTTCAAACTCAGGATAAAACATATCACAATTGACGTCATTCGACGACGAATAAATAGAATTATAACAACAATCAATAAGATTAGCCCATGTATGTTAATTTTTTCCTACGATAGATTGTAAAAAACTATTCACAAAAGTTTTGAACAGATCTTATAACTATTAGCGGGTTGCAATAAACAAAAAACAAATAGTTAGTTTGTTATGAATTTCGCGCAAAGCTACACG
>NW_013806129.1:0-523 GCF_000517525.1 Limulus polyphemus | reverse complement strand
GCACCCTGTTTGAGAGAAGTTGTCTAATCTAAGCCCTGTAACAAAGCACTATTGGGCACAATGGGACCAGTTAAAGCTTGAAGATGGTATTCTTCTCCAGAGATGGGAAACTACAGATGGGAAATTGACGACTTGGCAAACGGTTAAACTGAGTAAGCTACGGGAAGTTGTGCTGCATCAATCCCATGATACTTTAACAGGAGGACATTTCGGAATTAAGAAGACAGTGAGTCACCTATGACAAAGATTTTACTGGATAGGTATGAGGCGAGATGTGGAAGAATGGTGGAGGACATGCAATACATGTAGTGCTAAAAGTGGACCCAAGCATAAGGGATGCCCACCTTATGAAGAGATGCCTGTGAATATGTCAGAGTTTGTGGAAGTGTTATCGGAAAGGATGGATGATATTCACCATCAAGTGTGTTCAAACTTGGAAACGTCTGCTGATTCAATGAAGCTATTTTATGATAAGAGAATCTACTGAAGTCAGCCTTGAACCAGGAGACAAGTGTGGTTGTAT
>NW_013806128.1:0-522 GCF_000517525.1 Limulus polyphemus | reverse complement strand
ATATGACACCATCAGATTACCATCTTTTTCATTTGCTGCCACACCATCTTAATGGGAAAACGTGCAAATATGGAAGGTGTTAAAGAGGACATTGACATGTTTTTTGCTTCAAAGCCAAGTTATTTCTTTAATCAGGGCATTAACAACCTAATTGTAAGATGGAAAAGCATTATTGATAAGAATGGAGAATATTTCATTTAATAAATGTTTTGTTTTGATATATAAGTTGTTTGGGTTTTTTCATCTAAAATAAGAGAGCAACATTAATTTTTTGATGACCTAATAGTATTAGCTTTGCTCTGAACCCCTTCTTCGATAAGGTCACTAAATCTAATTACATATTTCAACTGAAGTCTAACTAGTGACTTACGTATGGATTATTACTTCTTTTGTCTTGTAATCAGTATTTCTATAAATACACCCTAAAATTCTATTAGCTTTATTACTACTAGAAACAGAGCACTGCTTTGTTGACTTAAGCAATTTTATCTGCCACCACTATGTCTAGACCCTTTTCTTCAG
>NW_013806127.1:0-412 GCF_000517525.1 Limulus polyphemus | reverse complement strand
CAACCAAATAACCCGAAAGAAGCGAAGAAAGAAAGTATAATTTTTCCATGTGTTATTGATATAGTAACAAAGAGAAACTTTTTATGTTGATATTTGGTATGAATCAATTCCTTATAGAAGCCCTCCGGTAGCACAGCGGTATGTCTTTGGATTTACAGTGCCACAAACCGGGTTTCGACACCCGTGGAGGGCAGAGCACAGATAGTCCATTGTGTAGTTTTGTGCTTAACTTCAAACAAACATAAAACCTGATAGAAATTGGTTGGGTTTATTTTGAATTTCGCGCAAAGCTACACGAGAGCTATCAGCGCTAGCCGTCCCTAATTTAGCAGTGAAACACTAGATGGAAGGTAGCTAGTCATCACCACCCATTGCCAACTCTTGGGGTACTCTTTTGCCAACGAATTTTGGG
>NW_013806126.1:0-590 GCF_000517525.1 Limulus polyphemus | reverse complement strand
GGGAAGCAAGGACATCTGAGGAGCCAGTGTAGGAAGAATATTACCAACAAGTCAGCCTCAAGGAAAAATCAATTAACGACTGGAGGTGTAACAATATGTTGTTAAATATCAACACTAGTGACAATCTCATCAAGATGTCATCAAAATCATCTACTTTTAACACTGTTTCAGTTTCCCATTATATCAAAATTCTCCATTCCTACCAGTGCTCTAAAGTCATCTATTTTATTTCAATACTTCTAGCATTACAATAGTAGCAATTAAGCCTGCTTTTAGAACTACTTCTATTCGCATTTCCTATGCTAAACTTTTCTCTACATCTTAATTTTTTCTGCATTTAGTTTATCGTGGCCTTCACCACTATCTAGTCCTAGTTTAAAACTTCCCTTACATCTGAGGTAATAGCCCTTACAAACAAGCTCGCTCATACATTATTTAAATGTAAGCCATCCATTCCAACAAGCTTCACTCTCCTATTAAACTTATCCCACAAGTCTTTTGTTTGAAGTTAAGCACAAAGCTACACAATGGGCTATCTGTGCTCTGCCCACCACGGATATCAAAACCCGCTTTCTAGCGTTGTAAGTCCG
>NW_013806125.1:0-3023 GCF_000517525.1 Limulus polyphemus | reverse complement strand
AGTCAGCAGCCAATGTGTTAATTAACTCATCTATTTACCACATATCTACATGTGTTTCCATAATTCCGACTGGATTAAATAAGACCCAATTGCTAGTATCGTTCTACGACTCACTGTTGACTTTAGTCTGCAGTCAATGTGTTAATTAACTCATCTATTTACAACATATCTACATATGTTTTTTAAGTCCGAGAGGATTAAATAGGTACTAATAACTAGTATCGTTCTGTGACCCACTGTTAACTTTAGTCAGCAGCCAATGTGTTAATTAACTCATCTATTTACAACATATGTACATGTGTTTCCATAATTCCGACTGGATTAAATAAGACCCAATTGCTAGTATCGTTCTACGACTCACTGTTGAATTTAGTCTGCAGCCAAAATGTTAATTAACTCATATATTACAATATATCTACATGTGTTTCCTTAAGTCCGAGAGGATTAAATAGGACCCAATAGCTTGTATCGTTCTATGAGCTACTGTTTTAGCAATTGGGTCCTATTTAATCCAGTCGGAATTATGGAAACACATGTTGATATGTTGTAAATAGATGAGTTAATTAACACATTGGCTGCTGACTTAAGTCTTAATTAACTCATCTATTTACAACATATCTACATGTGTTTCATTAAGTCCGAATGATTTAAATAGAAAACAATAGCTAGTATCTTTCTTAGATATGTTGTAAATATACGAGTTACTTAACACATTGACTGCAGAATGAAGTCAAGAGTGGGTCATTATGCGTTTCCTTAAGTCCGAGTGGATTAAATATTCTGACTATAGTCAAGTGAGGGTCATAGAACGATACTAGCTATTGGGTCCTATTTAATCCACTAGTACGTAAAGAAACAAATGTAGATATGTTGTAAATATATGAGTTAATTAACACATTGACTGCAGACTGAAGTCAAGAGTGGGTCATAGAACGATACTAGTTATTGGAGGCGCCATTGTCTTAATTAACTAATATATTTACAACATATCTACATGTGTTTTCTTAAGTCCGAGTGGATTAAATAGGACCCAATAGCTAGTATCGTTCTATGACCCACCCTCTCTTGACTTCAGTTTGCAGTCAATGTGTTAATTAACTCATATATTTACAATATATCTACGTGTGTTTTTTAAGTTCGAGTGGATTAAATAGGACCCAATAGCTAGTAATGTTCTATGAGTGTTAATTAACTCATATATTTACAACATATCTATATGTGTTTTTTAAGTCCGAGTGGATTAAATAGGTCGCAATAACTAGTATCTTTCAATGACCCACTGTTGACTATAGTCAGCAGCCAATGTCTTAATTAACTCATATATTTAAAACATATCTACATGTGTTTCCTTAAGTCCAAGTGGACTAAATAGGACCTAATAGCTAGTATGAGAGGGTCATAGAACGTTGACTTCAGTTTGCAGTCAATGTGTTAATTAACTCATATATTTACAATATATCTACGTGTGTTTTTTAAGTTCGAGTGGATTAAATAGGACCCAATAGCTAGTATCTTGCTATTGGGTCCTATTTAATCAATTCGGATTTAAGGAAACACATGTAGATATGTTGTAAATATATGGGTTAATTAACACATTGACCGCAGACTGAAATCAAGAGTGGGTCATAGAACGATACTAGCTATTGGGTTCTATTTAATCCACTCGGACGTAAGGAAACACATGTAGATATGTTGTAAATATATGAGTTAGTTAACACATTCGCTGCAGACTAAAGTCAACAGAGGGTCATAGAAAGATTCTAGTTATTGGGACCTATTTAATCCACTCGGACTTAAAAAACACACGTAGATATATTGTAAATATATGAGTTAATTAACACATTGACTGCAAACTGAAGTCAAGAGAGGGTCATAGAACGAGAGGGTCATAGAACGATACTAGTTATTGCGACCTATTTAGTCCACTCGGACTTAAAAAAACACATGTATGTATGTTGTAAACATATGAGTTAATTAACACATTGACTGTAGACTGAAGTCAAAAGTGGGTCATAGAACGATACTTTACTTCAGTCTGCAGTCAATGTGTTAATTGTAAATATACCAGTTACATATCTACATGTGTTTCCTTAAGTCCGAGTGGATTAAATAGGACCCAATAGCTAGTATCGTTCTTTGGCCTTCTCTTGACTTCAGTCTGCAGTCAATGTGTTAATTATCTCGTATATTTACAACATATCTACATTTGTTTCCTTACGTCCTAGTGGATTAAATAGGTCCCAATAGCTAGTATCGTTCTTTGACCTTCACTTGACTATAGTCAGCAGCCATTGTGTTAATTAACTGATATATCTACAACATATCTACATGTGTTTCCTTTAGTCCGAGTGGATTAAATAGGACCCAATAGCTAGTATCGTTCTAGGACACACTCTTGACTTCAGTCTGCAGTCAATGTTTTAATTAACTCATATATTTACAACATATCTATATGTGTTTTTTAAGTCCGAATGGATTAAATAGGACCCAATAGCTAGTATCGTTCTATAACCCACTTTTGACTTCAGTCTGCAGTCAATGTGTTAATTAACTCATATTTTTACAACATATCTACATGTGTTTTTTTAAGTCTGAGTGGATTAGATAGGTCGCAATAACTAGTATCTTTCGATGACCCACTGTGTTTCCTTAAGTCCGAGTGGATTAAATAGGACTCAATAGCTAGTATCAATCTATGACCCACACTTGACTTTATTCAGAAGCCAATGTGTTAATTAACTAATATATTTACAACATATCTACATATGTTTCCTTAAGTCCGAGTGGATTAAATAGGTCCCAATAACTAGTATCGTTCTGTGACCTTCTCTTGACTTTAGTCTGCAGTCAATGTGTTAATTAACTCGTATATTTACAACATATCTACATGTGTTTCCTTAAGTCCTAGTTGATTAAATAGGACCCAATAACTAGAATCTTTCTATGACCCACTGTTGACTTTAGTCTGCAGCCAATGTGTGAAATAACTCAGATATTTACAACTATACTACACGTGTTTCCTT
>NW_013806124.1:0-521 GCF_000517525.1 Limulus polyphemus | reverse complement strand
TGCCAACTCTTGTGCTACTCTTTTACCAACGAATAGTGGGATTGACCGTCACATTATAACACCCCCACGGCTGAAAGGGGTGAGCATGTTGGTGATACAGTGATTCGAACCCGCGTCCCTCGGATTACGAGTCGAGAGCCCTAACCACCTGGCCATGCGGGGCACCTCTATCTAAGTAAATATCTACGTAAGTTACTTTTCCAGACAAGTGTACATTAAAAAAGGACGAACATTATCGCTTTAATTCTTTCACAAAATTCTTCCATCTGGGGTCCCAATGATTCCTTTCTTGTACCGAAAATGATGCTAGTATATATATATAATGGACAATCGCTACTTTGGGCATATAATTAGACTTAAGGGTAAGTTGGTAGAGATCCTGATGACTAATAAAATCGAATCGGGTATACGCGCGTCCCACACTTGGTATTGGAAATATAGCTAATAAAAAGGAAACAAAGAAATATAATAAAACATTTTTTAATTTTATAAAGCCCAGCAGAGATCGATTTATACGTAAC
>NW_013806123.1:0-1073 GCF_000517525.1 Limulus polyphemus | reverse complement strand
CGTTTAAGCCAACAATTCGGGATCCCTTCGGTGGAGCTGACCAGTGCACATTCCAGGATGACTCGGCTCCATGCCACAGGGCTAAAAAAGGTTTCCAAATAGGTATATGCATCTTTAATGTTATTCTTATCTGCTGTTATCTTACAGCAGATAATCAATAAATACTTGGCAAATACAAAAATGTTCTCTGAGTAAGAAAACCTAGATTTAAAGATAACAACGCTAATGTAACTGACAAAAAAGTGGCCACAGAAACCATTTCTTATTTTAATATTTGGTTGTGCCCTCCTGACATCACCGCGGCATAGACTGCAGAAGGGACTGAATATAAGTAGGGATCAGTTCGTGATGCCACACGGGTATTAGAACTTCCTGCAGCTCCTAGGTGATTCTCGGTTTCTTCTCTTGAACTTAGTTACTCATTACCTTTAAGCAGTTTTTGACAGAGTTGAGACTTGGGCTGTTTCCTGGCTATCGTAGTGTCTTGATCCTCTCCCTTTGAAGATAGTCCTTCACCAGAAGCAATGAAATAAAATCTAAGATGTCTTTTCAATATACGTAGAGTGAAATTTCCTCTTTAGTTTCACTTCTACTGCATGGAGTGTAGGTATGTTTCCATGACTGAAATGTGAGTCAGATTACACCACACAATACAGTGTAATCTGACTCACATTTCAGTCATGTGTAAGTGTCATAACTAGTGTGAAACAGTTATGGACATTGTGTGGTGTAATCTGACTCACATTTCAGTCATCACTGTGTAAGTGTCATAACTAGTGTGAAACAGTTATGGACATTGTGTGGTGTAATCTGACTCATATTTCAGTCATCACTGTGTAAGTGTCATAACTAGTGTGAAACGGTTATGGACATTGTACGGTGTAATCTGACTTACATTTCAGTCATCACTGTGTAAGTTTCGTAACTAGCGTGAAACGGTTATGAACATTGTGTGGTGTAATCTGACTCACATTTCAGTCATCACTGTGTAAGTTTCATAACTAGCGTGAAACGGTTATGACAATGTCCATAACTGTTTCACGCTAGTTATGACACTTACACAGTGATGACTG
>NW_013806122.1:0-522 GCF_000517525.1 Limulus polyphemus | reverse complement strand
TATTTCCATCCTTACCTCTATGGTGCAAGGTTTACCATCAGGACAGACCATGCTGCATTATGATGGTTAAGATCATTAAAGAACCCAGAGGGACAACTGGCACGTTGGATCGGAAAAGTAGACCAGTATAATTATAATATTGAATATAGAGAAGGAAAATCTCATGGTAATGCCGATGGACTGAGCCGAAGACTCTGCAAAAATGACTGCAGACATTGCTGCAAAAGAGAGGTTGAACTAAACAGGTGCCATCAAGCTGAATTCAAAGTGACTGAAGGAGTTGATAATGGTGAAATGGAACCAAATATAGATATTAAGGCAGAACAGGAGAAAGACCAAGATTTGAAACCAATAATTGATTTTCTAAAATCAAGTGTTTTGCGCTCTGCTTGGGAGAAGGTGTCTAGTCTAAGACCTGTGACAAAGAACTATTGGGCACAAGTTGAAGCTTGAAGATGGTATTCTTCTCCGAAGATGGGAAACTGCAGATGGGAAAGTGACGACCTGGCAAACAGTTATACC
>NW_013806121.1:0-1585 GCF_000517525.1 Limulus polyphemus | reverse complement strand
AATGAAAGGAACGAGTCTCACTGGACTGATAAGTTACATGAGGACGTTACAGATGGAATAAATTACATCTAATTATTGTACATAAAACAACAGTTATGGTGCAGGAGTAAAGTACAAACTTAGAGTTATGGTTCAGGAGTAAAGTACAAACTTAGAGTTATGGTTCAGGAGTAAAGTACAAACTTAGAGTTATGGGTTCAGGAGTAAAGTACAAACTTAGAGTTATGGTGCAGGAGTAAAGTACAAACTTAGAGTTATGGTTCAGGAGTAAAGTACAAACTTAGAGTTATGGTGCAGGAGTAAAGTACAAACTTAGAGTTATGGGTTCAGGAGTGAGATACAAGATGAAAGTTGTAGGTGGAGGAGTAAAATACAAGAGAGGAGAATTGTGGGAACAGAAGAGGACAGTTGTAGGTGGAGAAATAAGAGGATAAACTGGAAGGTTGGATAAAGTTTCGTCTTGGGAATATACTGTATTCACACATCGTTATGAAGTTCCTTTATACGTAGTGAATGATATTCACTCCACAATCTCTCTTTATATATATGTACGATATTCAAGTTGTTTGAAATTAGCAACAGGTTGGTAACAAAACATTCGTCTTGAATAAAACGTTTACCTAATATTTTTTGTAAAGTGAGAATGAAGCTAATAAGAAACTTTTACTAGTATTTTAATAGTTCTACATTGAAAGTGTATTTATTATCTAACTGTTGTGTACCGTGGATGTGAGAAATTCAACTGCTGAACACGCTGTCATCAACTTTACGCTGTCGGCTTCTTGTGACAAGACTTGTAGGTCAGATTGATTGACCGCTCTTCTCTTAACGTGGTCGTCTGTCTCGTGGCTTCATGAAGCAGCTGAATTTCTAGCTTTGATGAGTCACATGAATTTAGCTGGTTGAACTGCTGCCCTCTCCTTTAGATGTCGATAAAAGTACTAAATAAACACCTCTTACAATATGAAAACCAGAACTTTAAACCAGATTTATCGGTACGGATGTAATTATAGTTTTGATGCCAAACTTGAACAACGTAATAAAAGTCAGCAAAAGAACACGGGGTAACATATAAAAACTCAAACTATTAAAGTTTATTACGAATCTCTACCTCTTTAATCAGAATGTGCAACTTTTTTAAGAGTGGATTAATCAGTAATGTCCCTCTATCTTCTTTTGTAAAATATGCATCGTATGTTTTACACATATATAAATGATTCAGAATTACTGATAATTTCCATATACGGTTTTATATTTTAACCAAACGTATGACCATTGCAATGGCTCAATACCTCTAACTACTAAATATCTTCGGACTTACAACGCTAGAAACAGGGTTTCGATACCCGTTGTGGGCAGAGCACAGATAGCCCATTGCGTAGTTTTTTGCTTAACTACAAACAACCAAACTGTTATTGAATACAGTGATGACACTAACATCATCTTCAAGACCAATTGATCTTTCTCCAATGAAATAAGCATTTTCCAAAAGGTTTAAAACACAAAGAAACGATTCCTTTGTCTGTTTTTTTTTTAATATGGTAAATGGCACATGAATTACCATTGCAAACTTTTAATGGGTTTC
>NW_013806120.1:0-631 GCF_000517525.1 Limulus polyphemus | reverse complement strand
GTTTCGTTGTTATACGGCTATATTTATTGTTATACGGCTACGTTGGTTGTTATACGGCTATATTTATTGTTATACGGCTACATTTGTTGTTACACGGCTACGTTTGTTGTTATACGGCTATATTTATTGTTATATGGCTACATTTGTTGTTATACGACTACATTTGCTGTTACACGGCTACGTTTGTTGTTATACGGCTATATTTATTGTTATACGGCTACGCTTGTTGTTATACGGCTATATTTATTGTTATACGGCTAAGTTTTTTGTTATACGGCTATATTTATTGTTATACGGCTACGTTTGTTGTTATACGGCTACATTTACTGTTATACGGCAGCATTTGTTGTTATACGGCTATATTTATCGTTATACGGCTATATTTATTGTTATTACGTTTGTTGTTATACGGCTATATTTATTGTTATACGGCTACGCTTGTTGTTATACGGCTATATTTATTGTTATACGGCTACGTTTATTGTTATACGGCTACGTTTGTTGTTATACGGCTATATTTATTCGTTATACGGCTACGTTTGTTGTTATACGGCTACATTTGTTGTTATACTGCCACATTTGTTGTTATACGACTACATTTGTTGTTACACGGCTACGTTTGTTGTTATAC
>NW_013806119.1:0-523 GCF_000517525.1 Limulus polyphemus | reverse complement strand
CAGTCATGAATTGATATATTTATAACTTAATTAATACCTAGTAGATCTTCCTTTCGCTTCGTGGAGTTCGTTGATCCTTTGGGGCATCGTGAGAATCATCGCGTCAATTTTAGATTGTGGTATTTTCGCCCACTTTTGCTACAAAACTTGGAGTAGATCACTCTTCGAAGTTGGTTTTTTGGTTGTTTCTTGATTGCCGGTCGAGTACGGCCCAGAGGTTTTCGATGGGGTTCATGTCAGGAGATTGGCTCAGCCAGGGCAACTTCTGGATACCATTTTCTTCCTGCCACTTTTGGGTGTTTCTAGCAGTGTGACACGGTGCTCCATTTTCCTGGAACAACGTTGTGTTCTTGTCCATGAAACCCGAGGAATAAAGTGGCACGAGTCCTTCCTCCAATATTTCGCAAAATTTATGTTGCCAACGCACGCCACTATGCTCGATCTCCCACCACCCCAAACCATCACGCTGAAACCACCATGTTTCACAGTTGGCTGCAATCTGTTGAGCCAAAACTCTTGGTGT
>NW_013806118.1:0-912 GCF_000517525.1 Limulus polyphemus | reverse complement strand
CCGTACTTATCTAATTAATGCACATTAACCATTATAATACTCACCAGATGACACTGTATCCACTTACAGATTTTACCTTTAATTTAATCACTTATTTTTTGACAATCTTCAATTACCTGTTTTTAAAACTTCCATTTTTAGCTCAATATTTGTTTAGTTGATTATCTTTCGATTCTTAATTATTTATAATTCTCACTAGACGGCGCTACTTCAACTTAGAGATTTTTGTTTTTACGTTTAATTCAATCATATATTTTTGGATGTTTTCATCTTTGCCTGAGTTTTGTAATAATTTTTTTGTATCTGTTATGCTGTTTATTCTTGTATTATTATCTTTATGTTCCATTCTCAGTTGTTTTTTAGATCACCTACGAAGTACACACCAAATTAACGATTAGATTATATTGTTCTCTGAATTAGTAACGAATAGTGGGATTGACCGTCACATTATAACGCCCCCACGGCTGAAAGGGCGAGCATGTTTGGTGTGACGGGGATTCGACCCCGCGACCCTCAGATTGCGAGTCGAGTGCCTTAACCACCTGGCCATGCCGGGCCTTCTGGTTGTGACAGAAATTTAAAAATAAATATATATATAATCAAGTTATTACCGTTACGTCTTTTCAATATTTATTAGTCATTTTTAATTATGTTTACTACCTTTTTCAAATGTTATTTACTCCATTCCTAACCTATTTTCTGAAATCAACTATTAAGAGTGGTCTTTATTAGGCAGGAAAAATAGTATATTTTAAACATATACGTTCATGTGTTTCAATATACAAGCTATATTTACTACAAAAAAGTTATTAACGATATTTTTTACCATTATGTTATTTATTCTCTTCTATTTGCTATTGCTTGATATAACTTTACATTACGTGGTTTCTTTACCAGTAAAAGAAAAATAAT
>NW_013806117.1:0-523 GCF_000517525.1 Limulus polyphemus | reverse complement strand
GTAAACTAGTCACTTTACGCTTGAGAACCGTATTTACCGAGTTTCATAACCAGTCACGATCACTAGTAATGTTAGTTTGAAAATATTGTTGGTTTGGAAAACTGACAATCAGAATAATATTGATTTTAAATTATTGTTTGTTTGAAGGAGTGACAGTCAGAAGTAATATTAGATTTATCTTGTAAGATGCCAATTGAACCATAAAATACTTTAGATAGAGTTTTTCTATTAAACTATACGATATTCACTTGTTTTGGAGTCTAGGTTGAAAAAAGAAGAAACTCTCCATAGCCGCGGCATTTGAAATTCTTTTAGGCAGGATTAGATTAAATTAATCTATGAGACCTTGAGCGTGATCAAATACATCAATCGAAAGGGTTCGACCTTCTGAGTCCAAAACTGTAATTAGATCTCAAATCGGGCAAGAGATGACAGAGCTATGAGCTAAAGTTTGTAATTGAAAAACAAAACAAAAAACTCAGAGTCATCTATTGGGCCGCTATGCCGCGGCTAAAAATTAATT
>NW_013806116.1:0-522 GCF_000517525.1 Limulus polyphemus | reverse complement strand
ATATAAGCTACACTAACGTAACGTTCAGGCGGTTCATTTAACTATTATACGTGATATATATTTTTGGAGGTGGTTAATGAAAGTGTTCCAAAACGCGACATCAATTTCTTGACGACCTAATAATTGAATTTAGCTTAGTTAAATATACGAAATAGGACTTTTGATATTCAGGGGGCATTTATTAAAGCGCATACCCCCCACACGCAGCGTTGATCATATTCGTCCCTCAAATGCTTTAGCAAGAATTGGTTTAGATGTGACGGTTTTACAATAGACAACACACATCTTATCCTGTTGTTTTTACAATAAACAACACGCATCCTATCCTGTAGTTTTTACAATAGACAACACACATCCTATCCTGCTGATTTTACAATACACAACACGCATCCTATTCTGTTGTTTTTACAATAAACAACACGCATCCTATCCTGTTGTTTTACAATAGACAACACAATCCTATCTTGTTGTTGTAGAATAGACAATACACATCCTATCCTGTTGTTATACAATAGACAACAC
>NW_013806115.1:0-523 GCF_000517525.1 Limulus polyphemus | reverse complement strand
AGTGGAATTGTTGGTGTTTGTAACATATTGCCGGTTAGTGGACTTGATGATGTGTGTCACGTGTTGTTAGCTAGTTGACTTGATGGTGCGTGTAACATATTACTAACTAGCGGACTTGATGGTGCTTGTAACATGTTACCATCTAGTGGAATTATTGGTGTTTGTAACATATTGCCAGTTAGTGGACTTGATGGTGTTTGTAACATGTTACTAATTAGTGTACTTGGTGTAGAACACTAGCGAAGCTGTGACTTCAAAAAACTAATATGTTGACTTGAAACACTTGCTTAGAGCCAGTGATGTAAAAACCCTTTGTTAGAGGTATGCTTATCACACGCTCCCAATCTCGGTAATACTCGCTCATTCACTCGCATTATATAACACGCACATAATCTCTGTGATACTCACTTGCTCATATTATATAACACGCACATAATCTCTGTGATACTCACTTGCTCATATTATATAACACGCACATAATCTCTGTGATACTCACTTGCTCATATTGTATAACACGCACATA
>NW_013806114.1:0-325 GCF_000517525.1 Limulus polyphemus | reverse complement strand
ACTTTGATAACTGCCTTTTAGTTTTATTAGACTAGATGTTTTTGACCTCGATAACGGTCTCTTTTGGACCTTCTTACACTAGATTTTTTCCACTTTGATAACGGTGTTTTTCGTCCTTCTTACACTAGATTTGGTCGACTTTGACAACGGTCTTTTTAGTCCCTCTTACACTAGATTTTTTGACTTTGATAACTGTCTTTTAGTCCTTGTTACTCTAGCTTTGTCGACTTTTATAAAGGGCTTTTTAGTCCTTCTTACACTAGAATTTTTCGACTTTGATAACGGTCTTTTTAGACCGTCTTACACTAGATTTTCTTGACTTTGA
>NW_013806113.1:0-521 GCF_000517525.1 Limulus polyphemus | reverse complement strand
ACACAATGACATATTTATGACAGAAAGCACATCCTCTGAATTAATGTCACCGACAGGTGGGGAAGGAATCTAATAATAACCAATTTATTTGGATTTAGATTACATATTTTATGAAACAATGCTGCTACTTCAGACATAGAACAGACAAATAGAAAGGTTTTCGAATTGAAATGTGTATCTCTTTTTTGCCAACAATAAACTGAATGAATTGAAAACATTGCACTGTCATTTATATATATATTTATTTATAAATCATCCGTCAATATATATATATATATATATATGTTCGAGTTATATTAAGTTGCGTAAAATTTTATCACGCCGATTATATTATAACAATTCAACAACTGGAGTTAATTGTCTATAGATTTTACAATTACGAATTGGAATTACAACTAATGAAATATGGCATCACATATTATATCATAAGGATTATTCGTTTCGTTTCGTTTATCGGTGCAGTTATTTCTATTTAAACCTTTTAACCCCAGGCCAAAATAACTTGACCAAGGGTCAAAAGT
>NW_013806112.1:0-523 GCF_000517525.1 Limulus polyphemus | reverse complement strand
TTGGTGTCAGAAGTGGAACGAAAAAAAATGGAAACGAGAGGCGGAAAATCAAACTACAGCCTAGCAGACTTAATGGCAGCAATACACGAACAGCCAAAGAAACAAGAAGAACGAGAAGAGAAATTACAACATTTGTTAGCGGAAAAAGAAAAGAAACAAGAAGAACGAGAAATTAAACAAGAAGAGAGATTATAGCAGTTGTTAGAGGAAAAAGAAAAGAAACAAGAAGAACGAGAAATTAAACAAGAAGAAAGATTACAACAGTTGTTAGAGGAAAAAGAAAAGAAACAAGAAGAACGAGAAATTAAACAAGAAGAGAGATTACAACAGTTGTTAGAGGAAAAAGAAAAGAAACAAGAAGAACGAGAAATTAAACAAGAAAAGAAACAAGAAGAGAGACAACAGCAGTTGCAAGAAAACCTGCAACAGTGGCAGCTCGAACAACAAAATGAACAAAAAGAGAGATTACAGCAGCTGTTTGAGGAAAAAGAAAAGAAACAAAAAGAACGAGAAGAGAAATTAC
>NW_013806111.1:0-520 GCF_000517525.1 Limulus polyphemus | reverse complement strand
GTTGCGTCATCGAGTCACACGACTACTGTGACGCAACGTTTCTAGAACTATCATGTACTTTGGCGAATGTTCTAGTTCTTACTAGATATAGAGTAGGCTGGTATATAAAAGAGGGGGATGTAATGTGTGTGTAGACACTGAGTAATTGAACTGCAGTCAGAAGTATTGTTGACGTTCGTTGATTAGCGTTTGTTTTAGCGCGATTCTTGAAGTTAAGTGAATTGTAAAGTTATATTCGGAAAGAATAAACCAGTTTTGTTAAGAAAGGACTTGTGTCGCTTAAGTTTCGTCGGAACGAAGTTACGGAAAATTAATTAACAAACGGAGACGTAACAAATTGGTGTCAGAGAGTGGGATAGAAAAAAAAATAAGAAAAAAATGGAAACGAGAAGCGGCAAATCAAACTACAGCATAGCAGACTTGATGGCTGCAATACAAGAGCAGCAAAGAAACAAGAAGAACGAGAAAAGAAACAAGAAGAACGAGAAATTAAGCAAGAGAGATTACAGCAGTTGTTAGA
>NW_013806110.1:0-1197 GCF_000517525.1 Limulus polyphemus | reverse complement strand
CTCGTAGAAGTGTATACAAAATTAAGAACTTTTGTACAATAATTTTCAATGTACTAATCCGTACGGACTAATGTACTAAGTTATGTTTCCAGTTTTTGACTTACTACTTTTGGAAGTGTATACAAAATTAAGAACTTTTGTACAATAATTTTTAATGTATTAATCCGTACGGACTAATGTACTTAGTTATGTTTCCAGTTTTTGGTTTACTACTTGTAGAAGTGTATACAAAATATTTATAAGTGAGTGAGAAAATACTGCTTAATTCTAATTTTAATTTCCTACAAATTATTTTAATTTAATTTATTTTAATTCAAAATTAAGTTAATTTTCCGAAAGCGCTGTTCATCCTTGCATTGTAATATAGACCAATAAAGGTTTACAGAGACAGTATAAAAACACCAACTTAATGCTCGCATCTTCACGAAATAGATGAAAAAATAACTTAGAAATGTATTTATCAGAAGAGACGTTTGAATTAGAAAAACTATACATATCAGTGTATTACATTCTGAGAAAGAATGAAAATGTATATAATTACAAGCAAAATTAAAGATGATAAATTCAGGTTATGTAACAAGTAAAACGTCACGCGATCTACCTCTCTGTAGAATTGGAGTTTGTCAGTGTGTCTGTGAAATACTGAAAAACGAGTTTTTCTCTGTTTAGGCCGAGTAAAACATATTTTGTTGAATCTCGTAATTAAGACCACTGTTTTACTCAGGGCTCTGTTAGTGTTTTTATGTATTTGAATTTGATTTTACCAGTTTAGATATCTAACAATAATGTAGATTTATGACGTGAACAAACTTTCATCATAAGTCGCGTGACTCTCATTATCGAATTAATATAAACATAAATAATACCGAAAAACATCACGATTAGGAAAATCTTAATAACTTCGCACAAGCAAAACAAATGGTTTTAAAATTAACTATACTGTCTATATTACTTTAGTTAAACATACATACATTAGTAGTTTTGTTAAATTGAACATCTAAAAGAAAGACAGACTAATAGATCATCACCATGCATTCTTTTTTTTTAAATTCCAAACATCAAGGCCAAAAATCAAACGATGTATACACAAAATAAACAATAAGAAGTAAGGTAAAAGCAACAGAATGAGAGTAGCACACCCATACACACTTCCATCCACCCTCATTACTGAAATTAAACAGTCTATCTTGTAAATAG
>NW_013806109.1:0-525 GCF_000517525.1 Limulus polyphemus | reverse complement strand
TTTTACTGGCAGATTCACTGTCTTCTTCAAGTAAGAATTTTACTGGCAGATTCATTGTCTTCAAGAAAAATATTTACATTGTTTTATTCAAAAACATCTGTGTTCTCCAAGAAAACTTTACAGGAACACCCATTGTTTTCTTTCAGAAGAACTTTAAAAACACATCAATAGTATTACTTACGAAAATATTCAGGATATCCATTGTTTTTCTGGGGGAAGAACTTTAGAAACACACATCAATAGTATTACTTACGAAAATATTCAGGATATCCATTGTTTTTCTGGGGGAAGAACTTTAGAAACACACATCAATAGTACTACTTAAGAAAATATTCAGGATATCCATTGTTTTTATTGATGAGAACTTTAAAAACACATCAATAGTATTACTTACGAAAATATTCAGGATATCCATTATTTTCTTTGAGAAGAACTTTAGAAACACACATCAATAGTATTACTTTCGAAAATATTCAGGATATCCATTGTTTTCTTTGAGAAAAACTTTACAAACACACATCAATT
>NW_013806108.1:0-522 GCF_000517525.1 Limulus polyphemus | reverse complement strand
GCCAATTATGTGTCTCATCGTATGCCATCACTATAAGGGATTACAGTATACTAAGCTTTACACATTATATATGCTACACTAACGTGATGTTTAGGTGTTGTTTAAAAATTTTCATTTTTTTTTTTTTCAGATATGAAAACAAAATTGGTAATTAATTTCTAGCGTTTAAGAATTTAATGGCATTTTGTCAGTGTAGTGTGACTCAGAATGAGACTATAGAACAGTTTCTTAAGCTAAAGAAAGGAATATTAAGAATATGATATTTATTTCAGGGAGTAGCAATAAGATTGGAAGATGGAAAGCAAGCTTATGATCTTCTAAGTGAAAGATTGGATGTAGACCGAACTAGGCAGTTTTGTTCACAGGCATTAAGACAAATTGGAAATGATAAACAGGTATTTCACAGAATAATATTTTTAATTATTGTGAAATGTTTCTGTACATGAATAATAATAATACATTTCACCTAATAATATATCTAATCACAGTACAATACTGTTTTCACCTAATGGTTTTCAGAAG
>NW_013806107.1:0-522 GCF_000517525.1 Limulus polyphemus | reverse complement strand
TTTTTGTGATTACATCAGAACTAACGTTTAAAAGAAGTATTTTTATTATTTCAAGATATTACTGGAAAATACGTTGAAGTTATGTTGAAATATTATCCAGGAAATACAAGTAATTTCCTGACTAGACAGATTTCTAGAATTATTTTTATAAGCGAAACCATTCACTACCATTGACTGCTAGTCATCACCACCCACCGCCAACTCTTGGACTACTCTTTTACCCACGAAAAGTGGGTCTGACCGTCACATTATAACGCCCCCACAGCTGAAAGGGCGAACATGTTTGGTGAGACGAGAATTCGAATCCGCGACCCTCAGATTGCGAGTCGAGCGTCCTAGCCACCTGGCCATGCCGGGCCCCCTCTAGGAGAGTTCATGGAACTACAATTTAATTAATTTATATTTTATGGATATTTTTAGTTGAGCTCTGTTTTTTAAGCCAGTTAAAGTGATTTGTCATTTTAAAAGAAAATTATATAGACAAAATAATTAACATTTTAAATGTAAAATAGGTAGAATAGG
>NW_013806106.1:0-523 GCF_000517525.1 Limulus polyphemus | reverse complement strand
CAGACATGCCGCTGTGCCACTGGGGGTCCTGATGTTATTATTAACCGAAAACGGTATCTTCTTGTCATGATGTAAAAACAAAACGTGTAAACAGATTTATTAAAATGAGATAAATATTGTATATAATCAAAACCCATCACAATTAAATAAAAGCAACCCCATTTTAACCAGATTTCGCTCCAATTATATATATTTTTACAAGATTCATACTATTTGGACTTTATATGTATGTACTTGCTTTAATTCCAACAACTGAATATACATTTAAACGTATGAAATATATTATTTTAATATATGTATAAACGTATGTATATAAAAGCTGAAAAATAAATAAATAGGTAGAATTATTAAAAAATAAAGACAGCTAATTCCAATGCCAGCCCATTTACTGTAAAATTAAATCTAGTTTTACAGGGTTTTTTTTTGGGGGGGTAGGGGGTAGGACTGTTTTTTTTTTATATAGCAAAGCCACATCGGGCTATCTTTTATGTCCACCGAGTGGAATTGAACCCCTGATTTTAGC
>NW_013806105.1:0-523 GCF_000517525.1 Limulus polyphemus | reverse complement strand
GAGTTACTCGGGGGTACTGCATAAGATATTACCTAATCAAGAGTAAAGCTGAGTTACTCTGGGCTACTGTATAAGATATTACCTAATCAAGAGTAAAACTGAGTTACTCGGGGCTACTGTATAAGATATTACCTAATCAAGAGAAAAACTGAGTTACTCGGGGGCTACTGCATAAGATATTACCTAATCAAAAGTAAAACTGAGTTACTAGGGAATATTGTATAAGATATTACCTAATCAAGAGTAATCCTGAGTTACTCGGGCGCTACTGTATAAGATATTACCTAATCACGAGTAAAACTGAGTTACTCGGGGGCTACTGTATAAGATATTAACTAATCAAGAGTAAAACTGAGTTACTCGAAGGCCACTTTATAAGATATTACTTAATCAAGAGTAAAACTGAGTTACTCGGGGGCTACTGTATAAGATATTACCTAATCAAGAGTAAAACTGAGTTACTCGGGGCTACTGTATAAGATATTACCTAATCAAGAGTAAAGCTGAGTTACTCTGGGCTACT
>NW_013806104.1:0-521 GCF_000517525.1 Limulus polyphemus | reverse complement strand
CTATGACACTGTTTAACAAAGATGATACAAATAATGAAGTAAGAACTCTATACTATGACACTGTTTAATAAAAATGATACAAATAATGAAGTAAGAACTCTATAACATGACACTGTTTAACAAAGATGATACAAATAATGAAATAAGAACTCTATACTATGACACTGTTTAACAAAGATGATACAAACAATGAAGTTAGAACTCTATACTATGACACTGTTTAACAAAGATGATACAAACAATGAAGTAAGAACTCTATAACATGACACTGTTTAACAAAGACGATACAAATAATGAAATAAGAACTCTATAACATGACACTGTTTAACAAAGATGATATAAATAATGAAGTAAGAACTCTATAACATGACACTGTTTAACAAAGATGATACAAATAATGAAATAAGAACTCTATACTATGACACTGTTTAACAAAGATGATATAAATAATGAAGTAAGAACTCTATAACATGACACTGTTTAACAAAGATGATACAAATAATGAAATAAGAACTCTATAC
>NW_013806103.1:0-524 GCF_000517525.1 Limulus polyphemus | reverse complement strand
AAGTGTCGTAGGGGCCGTAGCAAATACACAGTGTTATTTAGGTACTAAGTATCTATAGATTTAGTGGGTGTGGAGGACCTCGTTGTTCTAGGAAATCCTTGTATTCAGAAAATTTGGGGACCTCTGACGTAATATGCAATATGCTCATTTCATATAAGCACCTTTTTTTGTGAGTAGGTAGCAGAGGATTGGAAGTTAGCTAATGTTATTCCTCTTTTCATGGGAGGTGATAAAAATTGTCCCAGTAATTATAGGCTCATTAATCTTACATCAGTTGTGGGAAACGTTTTAGAAATTCAGATAAAAGATGCTTTGCAAAGTCATTTAACAAAGCTTAGAATTTTATTCGATAGTCAACATGGTTTCACTAAGGGAAAATCTTGCTTTACAAATATTTTGACATTCTTTGAAAACGTCACTTATTATGTAGATGAGGGTAAGGATGTAGATTTGGTGTATCTGGATTTTCAGTAAGCAATTAACAAGGTGCCACACAAAAAGCTTGTAAAAAATTATCTATATAG
>NW_013806102.1:0-522 GCF_000517525.1 Limulus polyphemus | reverse complement strand
AACTTTATCAGTCCTTTCATTCCTAAGTTCCAGTCTTTCCTTCCCATCTACTCTATTCTTGTCAACTTTATCAGTCCTTTCATTCCCAAGTTCCAGTCTTTCCTTCCCATCTACCCTATTATTGTCAACTTTATCAGTCCTTTCATTCCTATGTTCCAGTCTCTCCTTCACATATACGCTATTCCGAATAACTTTCACCCATTTATCTTTGACACACTTACTTTGAAGCCAATTTTCTCAGCTTAATGAAGGAAGCGTTGCTCGTATTTGAAAAAAGGATACACACTTCAAATAATTCGATGACGAGGAACCCACTTTGAGACTAATAATGGCTGGAGACGGCTTAAATGGGTAATGAAGAAAAACTTTAATATAAGTTTAACATGACAGCAAATGTACAACGTTTCGACAAGGTTGTGTCATCATCAGGTACACTTCAAATAAGTTTCATATTTTCTCTGAAGTTTCGTAACATTCATGTTTCCTGAAAAGATTATCTCAAAGTAATATATTTTAAAAAGC
>NW_013806101.1:0-523 GCF_000517525.1 Limulus polyphemus | reverse complement strand
TTTTTATTCTAAAATTACTACAAATTATAACATGCAAATACAAATGTTTAGTCTAAGTAGCTTAAATCTCATAACATTATACATTTATTATTTATATCATATTTACATTTCAGCCTTTCAGTCAGTTGCAATGACGAGGTGCACGTGCAGTCACATTACTGTAAAATACAGTGACGTTTCAGTTATAATACATTATATATATATATGTACATACATTATTACTATTTACATATAAGTTCTTAAATTTCAGTTATTTTTCTTAAAGCATAGAACAGTAAATAAACAAGTATAGCAATCAATTACCTCTTCTAGTTACAAACTTTGTACTCATTTGCTGCTTTTCGTGGGTTGCTAAGCCTTATAAAATTTCACATGTGGAGGATGTGGAACAAAATAATTTTTTTAGGTTATTATATATGCATTTTGAAATAACCAAAATTCATAAATTACTACACCAATACCACAAAATTCCACAATAATTTATCAAGCTCAGTAACTAAGCTGTATTTGGGTCTAAATAAAT
>NW_013806100.1:0-744 GCF_000517525.1 Limulus polyphemus | reverse complement strand
GTGTTGTTTTGTTATCGAGATTGCAAACGTATTGACTGTGGAAAGTCTGTGTATTACAAAGTTGTATCGAGAAAGAATAAATTAAATTTAATTAAGAAAGGACTTGTATCGCTGAAGTTTCTCGGAAAGAATTTCTACGGGAAATTAACAAACAAGCTAATACGCAACAAATTGGTGTCAGAGAGTGGGACGGAAAAAAAGAAGAAGATGGAAACGAGAGGTGGCAAATAGACACGTAACATATTGGTATCACAGAGTGGGACTGAAAAGAGAGAGAGAAAAAAAAGAAAACTAGAAGTGGTAAATCAAACTACAGCTTAGCAGATTTGATGGCAGCAATACAAGAACAGCAAAAGAAACAAGAAGAGAGATTACAGCAGTTGTTGGAGGAAAAAGAAAAGAAACAAGAAGAATGAGAAAAGAAACAAGACGAGAGACTACAGCAGTGGCAAGAAACCTGGAACAGCGGCAGCTCGAACAGCAAAATAAACAAGAAGAGATATTACAACAGTTGTTGGAGGAGAAAGAAAGGAAACAAGCAGAGGCTACAGCAGTAGTTGGAAGAGATAGAAAATAAACAAGAAGAGAGACTACAGCAGTGTCAACAAAACTAGCACCAGTGGCAACTGGAACAAGAAAAGATACAGGAAGAAATACTCCAACAGTTGAGATAAAGCCAGCACACACACAAATGGAAAAGATTAGTAAATTTCAAGGTGAATTAAATACAATAAAGGATGATTT
>NW_013806099.1:0-945 GCF_000517525.1 Limulus polyphemus | reverse complement strand
AGTAAATGACTAGCTATATATATATATATATATATATATGAAGTTAGGCCTATCCTATGGTTAGTCATGTTAAAAAACACAAATTTCAGTTGAAGAAATAAAACAATTTCCTTACACTAAAGAAGAACAACAGAATTCGGGTAATTCAGAACATCAATTGAATCAGTAGCACTTGCCGCCTACAGGGTTGTTCGAAACCAAATAAAAGGATTGACTGTCACAGATATAAGGTCTCCGTAGATGAAACTGTGGAATGTGTTCCGAAGAATATAGCGGCTCGAACCGCGGATATTATAATCAGTCCTCAGGAATGTTAACCATCGAACAACACTTAACCTAGTTGATGTTAACCACCGAACAACACTTAACCTGGTTGGTAAAAACGAAGAGTAAAAATCTCACTCAGGAAGTAGTTGCAGGATAGATAACTTGACAGTTAAATAACTGGTCCATTTATCCTTAAAGAACTGATATTACTTTTACATGACAGTAAAGAAACTCATCTAGTCATCGTTATGGAATGGATGTTACTGTTACTTGACAGTTAAATAACTGGTCCATTTATCCTTAAGGAACTGATATTACTGTTACATGACAGTAAAGAAGCTCATCTAGTCATCGTTATGTAATGGATGTTACTGTTACTTGACAGTTAAATAACTATACAAGATATACATTAATGTTAAGGTGTTTAGTATGTATAGGTTCATTAAATATAAGTATACCAGATATACAATAATGTTAACGTGTTCAGTATGTATAGGTTCATTAAATATAACTATACCAGATTTACAATAATGTTAAGGTGCTCAGTATGTATAGGTTCATTAAATATAACTATATCAGATATACATTAATGTTAAAGTGTTCAGTATGTATAGGTTCATTAGGATAAAAGTATACCAGATATACAATAATGTTAAGGTGTTCAGATTGTATAGGTTC
>NW_013806098.1:0-523 GCF_000517525.1 Limulus polyphemus | reverse complement strand
GTCAGACTAACTGGTTGGGTTTGTCAACTGTTAGGCTGGTGTATTCTGACTTAACCATGGAAGGTCGCTGTCTCCACAACATTTCTTCTCATCAGATTCATCATATCACCATGTCCTTTGGAGAAAATTGTTCAGGCTGGAATGTGGACTACTTCCAATACCTTTGTCATTCATTATCTGCACAATTTGGCTGCATCTTCCTTAAATAGATATTGTCTTCTATTCCATGGCGATTCTACACGTCTGTTTGCCTTTGACAGGGGTAAGTTTTATCACATCATTTTACTTATGTTTTCTTTTTTAGAGATTTTTTTTTTTTTACCACTACCAGTGAGATCACACTTTACTTTAAACCCACACTATTTACTGGTAGTGCTGTAACTATCACTGTAGATATGGAGTGTTCTGTAAGACCACTGGTGGCTTGGCCAGTGGTGTATACATCTGTTTTTCAATATCCATCAATTTTACTCAATTGTGGACCATCACTCATGGACTTTCATAAGAAAAGCAGAAGGGAATT
>NW_013806097.1:0-521 GCF_000517525.1 Limulus polyphemus | reverse complement strand
CTGTACATATAATCCGAGGTCAATGTCTAAACGGGATTTGAAAATTATATATAGTTTATAAATTCCGAGAAGACCCCTTTTTTTTTTTGCTACAAGTAGTGTTAATTACTGGATCCACACAATAATACTTTAATTAGCGTTTAAACTTATTTTAAATTTAAATATGTATAAAAGTACGGACGCTTTCTCAGAATAGCCAGTTCATCAGAATAGCCAGTTCATCAGAATAGCCAGTTCAGATGTTTCAGCATCTCCATCAGATTTGTGAACGACAGTGAGGTATAGAATATCAGATTTGTGAACGACAGTGAGGTATAGAATATCAGATTTGTGAACGACAGTGAGGGTAAAAGTAATCAAGATTTATTTCTTACAGGGGGGTGTTGATTACGACTCAGCCTCTTCCTCCCCCGTCCCTCAGTGGCTTAGCGGTAAGTCTGTGGGCTGACAACGCTAAAACTTGTGTTTCGATACTCGCGGTGGGCAGAGTACATGGTGTTCTTACAACGAGGGTAAAAGTA
>NW_013806096.1:0-523 GCF_000517525.1 Limulus polyphemus | reverse complement strand
CGAGAAAATAAACAAGAAGAACGAGAAGAGAATTACAGCAGTTGTTGGAGGAAAAGAAAAGAAACAAGAAGAGAGACAACAGCAGTTACAAGAAACCTACAGCAATGGCAGCTCGAACAGCAAAGTAAACAAGAGAGACTACAGCAGTGGTTGGAGAAGAAAGAAAATAAACAAGAAGAGAGATTACAGCAGTTGTTGGAGAAAAAAGAAAAGAAACAAGATGAAAAATTACAGCAGTGGCAACTGAAACAAGAAAGGAAACAGGAAGAAAGTCAGCAGCAACTACAGGAAAGTCAACAACAGTGGCAAGAAGTACAAACGGAAAACATTGGTAAATTTAAAAGCGAATTAGATACGTTAAAGGACGGTTTATTGTCTTTTACACAAGGAGGATACATTACCTTAATCAGCCCCAGACAATGGCAAGCCCCTTCCAGACCCTGCAGCTAAACCCTAATGCAGACATATTCAGTCCAGTTAGAAGTCACATCCCAGATATGAATGTTAGTAATAGGAGTGATTC
>NW_013806095.1:0-522 GCF_000517525.1 Limulus polyphemus | reverse complement strand
AACAAAAAATGTTTAAATAATTAATCACACAACATTTCATTGATGACTTTGGATCTTTTAAAAAGAATCTGAGGTTTTCTTTCAGTAGATTACTTTTTTTAAGGATGTCTTATGGCCATGTAATGACACTGTACAAGAGAGTTATCATACTTTGTTTACATTTTAAGAATAGTTGTTGTAGAATTTTATTGCAAAGTTACAGAAGATGTATCCTTACTTTTGAAATGACAGACAGATTGTCATCAGCATACACTGCCAAATCTTGTATGAAAAAATAGAGATTTTACAATTACTCTTATAGTACACCCACAGTCCTTAAGTTCATAGCATGCTTTTGTTGTGGTAATGGGAAGAAAAACTATAGATCCACAGTCCAGGAATGCTAATCATTAAACCTTGCTCTGTTTTCCACAAGTAGAAGAAACATATAAAATACAGTAATACCGCTTCAGGTTGCTGTATAGGGAAGTGTAATTGCAACTTCCTAAACTATTGCTGATCTCTATAATATACCAGTTTCAA
>NW_013806094.1:0-701 GCF_000517525.1 Limulus polyphemus | reverse complement strand
GATTATTGGTATTGTCTCTAGAGGTGACTAGGACTCGATTATTGGTATTGTCTCTAGAGGTGACTAGGACTGGAGTGGTGCTATTAAGTTGTCAATAGTGGTGATTAGGACTCTATTGTTGGTATTGTCTTGAGGTGTCCAGGACTCGATTGTTGATATTGTCTAGACGTGACTAGGAGTCTATTGTTGGTATTGTCTCTAGAGGTGACTAGGACTCGAGTGCTGCTATTAAATTGTCAATAAAGGTGAGTGGGGCTCTATTGTTGGTATTGCCTCTAGAGGTGACTAGGACTCCATTGTTGATATTGTCTAGAAGTGACTAAGACTCGATTATTGGTATTGTCTCTAGAGGTGACTAGGACTCGATTATTGGTATTGTCTCTAGAGGTGACTAGGACTGGAGTGGTGCTATTAAGTTGTCAATAGTGGTGACTAGGACTCTATTGTTGGTATTGTCTCTAGAGGTGACTAGGACTGGAGTGTTGCTATTAAGTTGTCAATAGAGGTGACTAGGACTCGAGTTTTGCTATTAAATTGTCACTAGATGTGACTGGGGCTCAATTGTAGGTATTGCCTCTAGAGGTGACTAGGACTCGATTGTTGATATTGTCTAGAAGTGACTAGGACTCGATTATTGGTATTGTCTCTAGAGGTGACTAGGACTCGATTATTGGTATTGTCTCTAGAGGTGACTAGGACTC
>NW_013806093.1:0-520 GCF_000517525.1 Limulus polyphemus | reverse complement strand
GTATTGCAAAGTTATATTGAGAAAGAATAAACTAGTTTTATTTAAAAAAGGACTTATATCGCTGAAGTTCCTCGGGAAGAATTTATACTGGAAATTAACAAACGACCAGAGACGTAACAGTATTGAGAATTTGAAATAATCCAAAGCCACATTAAATAATTTAAAGTTTAATAGTTGAACTGTACCCTGGAATTAGTGCTTAGAAATATGCCGATATTTTGTTTAATTTACGCTATTTGCCAACAAGATTGATTCACACCATTTTTGTTTTTGACACAAATACGTTTTAATAAATATATATATATACACATATATATATATATGTATATATAACACTATAATTTACAATAGCAACTATTATGATTAATTATTAGAAACCAAGTTACATAAACAGAAATTTCACTAACTTACAAATAGTATAAAATCATCTTCCTAGTTCAGAGTCTCCTTGATATCCAGCGAATTGTATTTGAAGTCGATTTATATATAATTGGCGGGAAGCTAGCTAGCTTTGTCAGAC
>NW_013806092.1:0-521 GCF_000517525.1 Limulus polyphemus | reverse complement strand
CCAATAGGGCTTTTCTGTAAGCGTTAGAAAAGTTGCTTCTGAAAAAACTGCATGGGATATACGTGACTTTTATTTTCTTAAGTCATGCTGCATGGTATATCTGTTTATATTAATCATTATATTGAAAAATTGACTCAAAATAGATATATTTTTTAGGAAAAAAGTTGATCCACGATTGTTAGGGTTAAGAGTTACCGAGTGGCGAATGCAAAGTCTTTACATGAATTAGACTTAGGACTTTGAACTGAAAAAGTTTGTGATTTTTTATATTCTTTTGAATTTAAATTTGTAGTTTTAATCTCAATAATTTAGCATAATTTTGTATTTAGTTCATAATAATAATAATAATAATATGATTCAGTGATTTGTACGTAATACTATTAGTACCACAAAATAATTTTATATTTTACCTTCTTACAATCTTTGCTTTGTAGCAATACCCACACTTCTGTTGTTATTGCGTTAGAATTAAAACAGTCTAACTGATATATATATATATATATATATATATATATATATTT
>NW_013806091.1:0-992 GCF_000517525.1 Limulus polyphemus | reverse complement strand
CCATTCCTTTCTGGTTTGAGCTACTGGTTATACTCTATATGCTTCCCACGGTGCCTTCCCATCGAATTCCTGTGGCTTCCTTCGCACTGGATCACTCCTATTACTGACATTCACATCTGGGATGTGACTTCTAACGGGACTGAATATGTCTGCATTAGGGTTTAGCTGCGGGCTATGTAAAAGGCTTGCCATTGTCTGGGGCTGATTAAGTCGATGGTCAATGTATCCTCCTTGTGTAAAAGACAATAGATCGTCCAGGCAAGAGGTACAAATGGAAAACATTAGTAAATTTAAAAGCGAATTAGATACGTTAAATTGTTGTTGATTTTCCTGTAGTTGCTGCTGGCAACTGGAACAAGAAAGGAAACAGGAAGAAAGTCAAGAACGAGAAAAGAAACAAGAAGAGAGATTACAGCAGTTAAACAAGAGAGATTACAACAGTTGTTGGAGGAAAAAGAAAATAAACAAGTTTTGCTGTTCGAGCTGCCATTGTTGTAGATTTTCTTGCCACTGCTGTAATATTTCTTCTTGTTTCTTTTCTTTTTCCTCTAACAACTGCTGTAATCTCTCTTCTTGTTTAATTTCTCGTTCTTCTTGTTTCTTTTCTTTTTCCTCTAACAACTGCCGTAATTTCTCTTCTTGTTTAATTTCTCGTTCTTCTTGTTTCTTTTGTTGTTCGAGCTGCCATTCTTGCAGGTTTTCTTGCAACTGCTGTTGTCTCTCTTCTTGTTTCTTTTTCCTCTAACAACTGATGTAATTTCTCTTTTTGTTTATTTTGTTGTTCAAGCTGCCATTGTTGCAGGTTTTCTTGCAAATGTTGTTGTCTCTCTTCTTGTTTCTTTTCTTTTTCCTCTAACAACTGTTGTAATTTCTCTTCTCGTTCTTCTTGTTTCTTTTGCTGTTCTTGTATTGCTGCCATTAAGTGTGCTAGGCTGTAGTTTGATTTGCCGCTTCTCGTTTCCATTTTCTTTTTATCCCACTTCTGACACCAA
>NW_013806090.1:0-522 GCF_000517525.1 Limulus polyphemus | reverse complement strand
ATTTCCAATCGTCATTTTATCGAAGTTAACTACACACTTCCTTGGTAGTAAATAGTCCAATCCTTATATGCATTGGTCTTCAATGTCAGCCAAGTATACTTTCTGTATGTTCTTCATGCTCATGAGCTCAATAGTTACCCACACTGGTCCTTACAACCTTGCATAATGTCGTGTCACACCACAGAGCTTCTGGTACTCCTTTGTGATCCAGCACCTCGATACTCACAAGGGTTTGCTGAGACGCAGAATCTATGACAAAGTTGCACCTTTGGCTATCCAGCTTTCCTGTCACGTAGACACTATGTGTGCTTGCCATTTTGCACTTAGCTGTTGGGACTTTCACGATGGGGTTTGGTGGGTGTCCCTCAACACCAACCACTACTGGTCTCTACAAGGCAGACTTATTGGTAGTATTCTTCTTACACTGACTCCTCATATGTCCTTGCTCTCCACGGTTCCAACAACCTTTCTGGGTAGCAGCCTTTCCTGTCGTGGCATCTTCCCTGTGTTGAAGTTTCCAGC
>NW_013806089.1:0-523 GCF_000517525.1 Limulus polyphemus | reverse complement strand
GTTTGATGCATCAAAGTACAGATGAACTTAAGTTTACATTGTTGTTGTAACTGTATATTTGATGCATCAAAGTACAGATGAACTTAAGTTTACATTGTTGTTGTAACTGTATATTTGATGCATCAAAATACAGATGAACTTAAGTTTACATTGTTGTTGTAACTGTATATTTTATGCATCAAAGTACAGATTAACTTAAGTTTACATTGTTGTTGTAACTGTATATTTGATGCATCAAAGTACAGATGAACTTAAGTTTACATTATTGATTCCGTATGTCCTCTTTCGATCGATTAAACCATATAAATACTGACTTGTTAGAATGAACTGTAAAACTGTTGGAAAGCGTAAATAAAAATAAATTGATAAAATTTATTTCATCCTGATGAATTTTAAAGATGCTTCAGGCTCACTGTTAAATCATTCTTTATCGTTATCAAGAAATTACAGGCCCGGCATGGCCAGGTGGTTACGGCGCTCGACTCGCAATCTGAGGGTCGCGGGTTCGAATCCCCGTTACACC
>NW_013806088.1:0-522 GCF_000517525.1 Limulus polyphemus | reverse complement strand
TTGGTTATTATGTGTACTTACTAATGTTTCATTGGTTATTATGTGTACTTACTAATGTTTCATTGGTTATTATGTGTAGTTACTAATGTTTCATTGGAATAAATATTGATAAATTCAGAAATGAATTGGTGCTTATTGTTTTTGTTATATTAATAGTATTATAACAGTTTCCCCCTTTTTGTGTAACGATCTTTGACCGCAGTGTTCTTCATTTTTGTGAGTTCATCAAATAATCAACTTTCTAATACGCAAATACTACTAATTTTCTTACTGGTTGTAAGTAGTATGCTGATTATTTACCACTGAAAGTTAATTAGCTATCAAAAAGAATAGTGTTTTATATGCATTATAATTATCTTTGATATGATACTGTTTATATGCTAATTGCATTTAATTTATTTCGAATAACAATCATGTTCATTTAATAATTATTGTTAATTCATCTTTAATAATTTCATTGTTTAGGGTAGTATATATTTAAGATTGGTGAATGATTTATCAGATATGATTTATTATGTGCAT
>NW_013806087.1:0-523 GCF_000517525.1 Limulus polyphemus | reverse complement strand
TAGTTACATCTAGATGTTCATGGAGTAGTTGTGCCAAGTAAGGCTAAAGATGAGTATGGTGGTTATAAATTCGGTAAATAGAGTTACACCTAAGTGTTCATGGAGTAGTTGTACCAAGTAAGGCAAAAGATGAGTATGGGGGATATAAATTCAGTAACTAGTGTTACACCTAGGTGTTCTTGGAGTTGGTGTACCAAATAACGCTAATGATGAGTATGGTGCTTATAAATTCGGAAACTATAGTTACACCTAGGTGTTTATGGAGTAGTGTTACCAAGTACGGCTTAAGATGAGTATGGTGGTTATAAATTCGGTAACTAGAGTGACACATAAGTGTTCATAGAGTAGTTGTGCTAAGTAAAGCTAAAAACGAGTATGGGGGATATAAATTCGGTAACTAGAGTTAAACCTAAGTGTTCATGGAGTAGTTGTACCAAATAACGCTACAGATGAGTATGGTGGTTACAAATTCGGTAACTAGAGTTACACCTAGGTCTTCGTGGAGTTGTTGAACCAAATAACG
>NW_013806086.1:0-769 GCF_000517525.1 Limulus polyphemus | reverse complement strand
GCCACATAGTTAGAAAGCCAGAAAAATTGTGATAGCTATGGAACAATGTTTCCTTTGTTCATGTTATTATTCTGTGTTCTTTGGTGCATTATTTAATTAAATAAATATTATCTAATTCAGTAGTACAATTAACATTTGAGAGCAAAAAAAAAAAAAACAAGACCCACGGTAAGTACTTTATTTCCTATTTTTCTATGTGTATTCTTAATTTATTATAAAAGTAACTAAAATAGTAAAAATTTAAAATTTTTATTGTTAGCTAAAGTAAAATAGATAATATTAATAATAATGATATTTTATGAAGTACACTCATGAGTTGTCCATGCATTCATCATGGAATTTGATACCGTAATGTAAGCTGCACTTTTGCAATGTTATTTGCAATTTATATGGCACAAATAGTAGTTGACACAATTAAAAGGGCAATAAAACAATAAAATACCGTTACAAGCTTTAAGCTACTTAGGACAAACAATTATGGTTTTCTGTTACAAGTTGCAGTCATTCCATAAAGAAAATCGGTGTCCTACTTTTTTATGGTGGTTACAAGATCAATCAAATCAACTGACATCATATATAGAGTTAGAATAAAGAAAATAACCAGTAAAATATAAAGTTTTCTGAAAAAAATACACTTTATATACATATTTAGAAGATTTTAGGGGTTATGCAAATGATACTTGAAAATTTTCAGATGAAAAGTATTTTTAATCTTATAATGAAAATTACTTTGCACTCATAAAGATAAACAACATGTAGTGTACATTGT
>NW_013806085.1:0-521 GCF_000517525.1 Limulus polyphemus | reverse complement strand
TATTTTCTGTAATTAATCTCTGTACGGGTTTGGTAGATTTGACTGATCTCGCAACCACCATAAAAATTAGGAGATAAACTATAAATTATGCATCTTTCATTCTAGAATGAACACAAATTATAACACGAAAACATAAGTGTTTAGATGAAATAGCTTAAATCTCCTAACATTATACATCTGTATATATTTATTATTTTTATTATATTGACCTTTCACCCGTGCCTGGCTAGCAATACAGAAGTTACAATGATGCAGCACACGTGCACTCATGTTACTGTATCAAATAATATAAAACTGATCTTTGGTCTGTTCAAAGTAACTTGTCTTGGCTGTGTTTTGGTCAACTAATATTTTGTAAAATACACTCGCATTTAAATTATTATACATTATATTAGTATATAGATTATTACTATTTTGAAATCAGTTCTTAAATTTATTTCTTAAAACATAGAACAGTAAATAAAGTAGTAAAGCAAACAATTATCTCTTATAGTTACGACCTTTGTACTTGGTTGCTGCTT
>NW_013806084.1:0-522 GCF_000517525.1 Limulus polyphemus | reverse complement strand
AATTTACAAACTTACAAGCAAAATAAAGTATAATTTTTGTATGAAACTTCCTTGATGTCTTATCGAGGGTTCACGATGAGCGAGTTAATTTGGAGTTGATGTAGGTACAATTCAGTTAATAGGGCGCTAGCTAGTTCTGTGGTCTTTACTGATCACACGCCGAATTTTTCACCGTTAACCTTAGGTATGTTTCCATAAAAGTACTAATGTCCGATGTGAATTCAACGAAGTTAAATGGTTTGTAATATTCGAAATTTATAAATGTTCCTGCTCAAATATCTTAAGTTTTCCAATTAATAAGCATTATAACAGTCACAGTTGTAACCTTCGAAGTTTATAGCACACCAACTATAGCAAACCAATAATAGATACTATTGTATTTGTTATATTTATAGGCGTGTGGAAAGTTTCTCGAAACTTCAGCTTACATAACAATATTAACACACTACACTATCGTTTACGTACACACGTATATTGTTGATTCTTACACTCGAGAATTTTCTAGAACTTTAGAGAATAGGC
>NW_013806083.1:0-954 GCF_000517525.1 Limulus polyphemus | reverse complement strand
GGTGTCTCCCTGGGAAAGTAATCCATAGCTATAGTTCGTGCCTAGGTGTCTCCCTGGGTTTTTAGCTTCTTAACCTCTATATTGCCAAGATAGATATTTAGGTCTTGTTTAGCCTCAGGGATGTCTGGCATCACAGATGGGCCATATCTGTCCAAAATGTAATGGAAATATTACCATCATTTTATCTTCTCCGTCTCACTTTATATAGATATCCAATATGTCATTCACACAGACGTGCCCTGATTGGTTCCATAGCCTCCCTTCAGCTTTTTCGTGATCAGGTACAATATGTCATTCACACAGACGTGCCCTGATTGGTTCCATAGCCTACCTTCAGCTTTTTCGTGATCAGGTACAATGTCATTGTACTCTCGTTTGTCGTGTCTTAAGCTGCTTTTGACAAGAATGCAGAATAAAAAGATAAATGTGTTTTATTTTGTGTAAAGAAGGAATTTCTTCAAGTATTTTATTTCTACTATTATGTTTCAAGTCTGTTATGATATCAATTTTTCTTTCTATTCTTCATTTTTTCTTATTCTTTTCTTAATTTCCTATTAAGGAACTAAAAAAAAGTTTCCTCAGATTCAAATAATTATATATTATATGGTAGTTTAGACTATCGACGTTGACATGTATAAATAAATGTATTTGCTTTCAAAATTAACTTTAACAGAGAGCGTATCCCCAGAGCGAGAACATATCTATATAGCTAATAAAGGAAATGACTTATGTCTCGTAAAACTTATTTGTTTTTTGAAATAACTTATGTAGATCATGAGCTATGTTACAGAATGATTTTAAAAAACATCGATAGTAACAACATAGTTCAAGAAATACTCTTACTTCACTCAAGTTCTTTGATGTAGGCCAATAATGAATAGATTCAGTCTAAGATGGTTCTTTGGGTACAACCTCTCTACTGAAAATGTGTCCCAGGAAACTCATCTACTGACA
>NW_013806082.1:0-521 GCF_000517525.1 Limulus polyphemus | reverse complement strand
GGAAGACGAATAGCATATTAGGATTGGACTATCTACTACCGAGGAAGTTTGTAATTGATTTTGATAAAATGACGTTTGGAATAACAAAGGCCAAGTTCCGGTAACTGTTAAAAGAGAGGTTGAGCTGATTAGGTGCCGTCAAGGTGAAGTCAAGCAGACTGAAAAAGTTGATGATGATGAAGTGGAACCAGGTATCGATATCAAGTCAGAACAGGAGAAAGACCAAGATTTGAAGCCAATGATTGATTTCCTAAAAGCAAGTGTTTTGCGCCCTGCTTGGGAGAAGGTGTCTAGTCTAAGCCCTGTGACAAAGCACTATTGGGTGCAATGGGACCAATTAAAGCTTGCAGATGGTATTCTTGTACGGAGATGGCAAACTACCGATGGGAAAGTGACGACTTGACAAACAGTTATACCGAGGAAGTTACGGGAAGTTGTGCTGCGTCGATCCCATAATAATTTAACAGGAGTACATCTCGGAATTAAGAAGACATTGAGTCACTTACGACAACGATTTTACT
>NW_013806081.1:0-612 GCF_000517525.1 Limulus polyphemus | reverse complement strand
CATTAATAGTCTAACATGAATAATTTGACAGAACATTTAATGTTCTGTCACATTATGCATGTTAAACTATTAAAGTGAATGTCCGTGGCCAGTGATATTCACATTAATAGTCTAACATGCATAATTTGATAGAACGTTCCACTTTCTAACACACCCACGGCTGAAAGGACAAGCATGTTCGGTGGCGGGATTCGAACTTGTGACTCTCAGATTGCGATTGGAGTGTCCTAACCACCAGGTCATGGCGATCACGAGAATATGCAGAATAGGAACTAAGAGGCAAAGAGAAACACACACACGACGTCTGGTCTCATATGTGGTTGTTTAAAACAAAAGAATAAGGATAACAACAATTAAAACATCCAATACATTTACCATCACCCCTCTAGATAACAATCAAGTGTTCTATTCGCAGTTTCATTTACTATACGCAGCCAACACTACTCGTAATGCGCGTGAACCATTTTTGGACAGAATTGTCACCGGTGATGAAAAATAAGAGTTTCTATGCGAATATTAAACGCCAAAAACAATGGCTCAGTCTTAGACCAAAATCCACTTCCGACCCCAAAACCTGGACTCCATCCGCAGAAAGTGATGCTTTTCATTTGG
>NW_013806080.1:0-524 GCF_000517525.1 Limulus polyphemus | reverse complement strand
TATGTGGTTATTGTTCGGGAAGAACAATACTAAGGAGGGGGCAGTGTTGCGTTATCGAGTCACATGACTACTGTGACGCAACGTTTCTAGAACTATCATGTACTTTGGCGAATGTTCAAGTTCTTACTAGAAATAGAGAAGGCGGATATATATAAGAGGGGACAACGTGACGCGGTAAGATGTATAGATATTGAGTAATTGAACTGCAGTCACAAGGTATTGTTGAAGTTAACGTTCGTTCGTTACAGTGTTGTTTTAGCGCGAGTATTGAGATTAAGTGTATCGCAGAGCTATATTCGGAAAGAATAAACCAGTTTTATTAAGTAAAGTCTTGTGTCGTTAAAGTTTCGTTGAAACGAAGTTACGGAAAATTAATTAACACACGGAGACGTAACAATATACATTTCATAACAAAAATACTTTTTTTATATATGATATAATGACAAATGTTATACAATAGCTGTAGCATCTGTTGTTGATGGCATTGGCATATGTAGATATATATATATATAACTCATTGTTCT
>NW_013806079.1:0-524 GCF_000517525.1 Limulus polyphemus | reverse complement strand
TTGTGTACCTGTATACTTATCACTTTAGTTACAATCTAATTATAGAATGGTGTACCTCTATACTTATCACTTCTGTTACAATCTAATTATAGAATAGTGTACCTGTATACTTATGTTGCGTCAGCGAGGTCACATGACTAGTGTCACGTCACGTTTCTAGAACTATCCTGTACCTTCGTGAATGCCCTTGCATTTACTAGATATATGTTAGTCTGGTATATATATAAGACGCTCACAACGTGACGGTAATAATGTGTGTGTGTGTAATGAGTAATTGAACTGCAGTCAGAGAGAGACGTATTGTTGAAGTCGAGCTCGTGAGACGTGAATTATAGTTTGTTATAGCGCGATTGTTGAAGTTGAGTGTATCGTAAAGTTGTATTCGGAAAGAATAAACCAGAATTATTTAAGAAAGGACTTGTGTCGCTAAAGTTTCGTCGGAACGAAGTTACGGAAAATTAATTAACAAACGGAAACGTAACACTTATCACTTCAGTTACAATATAATTATAGAATGGTGTACC
>NW_013806078.1:0-522 GCF_000517525.1 Limulus polyphemus | reverse complement strand
CCAGTAAATCTCTGCCGTAGGTGATTCAATGTCTTCTTCACTCCGAGATGTCCTCCTGTTAAAGTATCATGGGATTGATGCAGCACAACTTCCCGTAACTTTCTCGGTATAACCATTTGCCAAGTTGTCACTTTCCCATCTCTGGAGAAGAATACCATCTTCAAGCTTTAACTGGTACCATTGTGCCCAATAGTTCTTTGTCACAGGGCTTAGACTAGACACCTTCTCCCAAGCAGGGTGTAAAACACTTGCTTTTAGAAAATCAATTATTGGCTTCAAATCTTGGTCTTTCTCCTGCTCTGATTTAATATCTATACCTGGTTCCATTTCACCATCATCAACTCCTTCAGTCACTTTGACTTCAGCTTGATGACACCTGGTTAGCTCAACCTCTCTTTTGCAGCAATGCCCACAGTCATTTTTGCAGAGTTCATCGGCATTACCATGAGATTTTACTTCTCTTTATTCAATATTACAATTATACTGGTATATTTTTCCGATCCAACATGACAGTTGTCCCTC
>NW_013806077.1:0-732 GCF_000517525.1 Limulus polyphemus | reverse complement strand
GTAGTTGTACCAAGTAAGGTAAAAGATGAGAATTGTGGTTTTAAATTCGGTAACTAGAGTTACACCTAGGTGTTCGTGGAGCTGTTGTACCAAATAACGCCAAAGATGAGTATGGTGGTTATAAATTCGGTAACTATAGTTACACCTGGGTGTTCGTGGAGTTGTTGTACCAAGAAGGGCTAAAGGTAAGTATGGTGGATACGCATGCGCTAACTAGGGGTGCATGGAGTAGTTGTACCAAGTAAGGCAAAAGACGAGTATGTTGGTTAAATATACAGTAACTAGAGTTACACCTAGGTGTTCATGCAGTACTTGTACCAAGTAAGACTAAAGACGAGTAGGTTGGTTATAAATTCAGTAACTAGAGTTACACCTAGGTGTTCATGGAGCAGTTGTACCAAGAATGGCTGAAGATGAGTATGGTGGTTATAAATTCGGTAACTAGAGTTACACCTAAGTGTTCATAGAGTAGTTATACCAAGTAAGGCTAAAGATGAATTTGGTGGTTATAAATTCGGTAAATAAAGTGACACCTAAGTGTTCTTGGAGTAGTTGTACCGAGTAAGGCTAAAGATGAGAATGGTGGTTATAAATTCTGTAACTAGAGTTACACTTAGGTGTTCATGGAGTACTTGTACCAAGTAAAGCTAAAGATGAGTATGGTGGTTATAAATTCGGTAACTAAAGTTACACCTAGGTTTTCGTGGAGTTGTTGTACCAAATAACTCTATA
>NW_013806076.1:0-846 GCF_000517525.1 Limulus polyphemus | reverse complement strand
CTACCTGTGGGTTAATAAAGAAAGGGATACGTGATATAACTACAATCTACCTGTGGGTTAATAAAGAAAGGAATACATGGTATAACTACAATCTACCTGTGGGTTAATAAAGAAAGGATACATGGTATAACTACAATCTACCTGTGGGTTAATAAAGAAAGGGATACGTGGTATAACTACAATCTACCTGTGGGTTAATAAAGAAAGGATACATGGTATAACTACAATCTACCTGTGGGTTTATGTATCCTTTCTTTATTGGTATAACTACAATCTACCTGTGGGTTAATAAAGAAAGAATACATGGTATAACTACAATCTACCTGTGGGTTAATAAAGAAAGTAATAGATGGTATAACTACAGTCTACCCGTGGGTTAATAAAGAAAGGAATACATGGTATAACTACAGTCTTCCTGTGGGTTAATAAAGAAAGGAATACATGGTATAACTACAATCTACCTGTGGGTTAATAAAGAAAGGATACATGGTACAACTACAATCTACCTGTGGGTTAATAAAGAAAGGATACATGGTATAACTACAATCTACCTGTGGGTTAATAAAGAAAGTAATAGATGGTATAACTACAGTCTACCTGTGGGTTAATAAAGAAAGGATACATGGTATAACTACAATCTACCTGTGGGTTAATAAAGAAAGGATACATGGTATAACTACAATCTACCTGTGGGTTAATAAAGAAAGTAATAGATGGTATAACTACAGTCTACTCGTGGGTTAATAAAGAAAGGAATACATGGTACAACTACAATCTACCTGTGGGTTAATAAAGAAAGGGATACATGGTATAACTACAGTCTACCTGTGGGTTAATAAAGAAAGG
>NW_013806075.1:0-524 GCF_000517525.1 Limulus polyphemus | reverse complement strand
CTCCGATAGACTGTTGTATAATTTGCTAAATTACTTCGCGAAAAATTGGCAAAAAGAGGACCTACTATGCTAATTGCATATGATGAAGTTAGACCTAAGTACTTCTAACCAATTAATGTATATCTTAGAATATACAAGGCCACTTAGCGCTATACCAAAAATCTTAGTTTTAAGCTGATACGAAATTACTAAATGGTTCACGATGAAATGTGTAAATGTATGTTGAACTTTTCGCCATGGACAGAACTCTGTAATATAAGAGGTAATATATTTAACACAAATATTAAAACCAACATAGACAAAGGGTTCAGGGTAAGTTCGGTTTACTCTGGCCCTCATGTCGTATTCATATTTATAATTCAAAAGAACCAAAATCAACAATAGTACATGAGGGAGAGAGGTCACTTGAACCTGACTCTCCCAGGTCTTCCAGACCTAAATTCCTATAGTGTAACGATACACGAGGGTTATCTGAGCATAGTCGTACCTAACTGTAAACTGATAGGCTAGAGGGAAGACAGCTA
>NW_013806074.1:0-524 GCF_000517525.1 Limulus polyphemus | reverse complement strand
AATGATATCATGCATCAACAGAATGACGGAGTCGCCATGGGCTCTCCTCTTGGACCTGCCTTAGCCAATATTTTCGTTGGTGTCCATGAAAAAAGAACTATTTAACAAAGTTACAAGACCTGCTGTTTAGTTCCGCTATGTAGACGACACATTTGCCATTTTTAAAACTGAACAGGAATGTGAGTGTTTCTTACAAGACCTAAACTCGTTGCACTCGGCTGACAAATTTACTTAGTTGAAAAAGATGACTTTCGTTTTCTCACCAGTATATACAGAAAACCTACCTTTGCAGGACAATACACACGATGGGATTCTTTCAGTCCCAAAAGTCGCAAAACGAACCTTATTGCTATTTTAGTCCATCAGGTTCTAGTTATCTGTTCAAAATCTAAACTATATATCGGATTGAAGAGAATTAAAAATATTTTACTAGAAAATGGATATCCAGAAAACGTCATCAATCAAATTACTTCAAGGAAAATTGCGAGCTTCTCAACTGCCCCAAAATTTGGTCCTAACAAGTG
>NW_013806073.1:0-546 GCF_000517525.1 Limulus polyphemus | reverse complement strand
TTTTCTTCTTATTGACAGGACATAGTATTGTTAAATTATGTTTATTCTTATTGACAGTACACAGTATTGATAAATCCTTTATCTTCTTATTGACAGGACACAGTATTGTTCAATCTTGTGTCTTCTTATTGACAGTACACATTATTGATAAATCATGTATATTCTTATTGACAGGACACAGTATTGTTAAATCTTTTGTCTTGTTATTGATAGTACACATTATCATTAAATCTTATGACTTGTTATGATAGTACACAATATCGTTAAATCTTGTATCTTTTTATTGAAAGGACTCAGTATTGTTAAATCTTGTGTCTTCTTATTGACATTACATAGTATTGTTAATTCTTGTGTCTTCTTATTGACAGTACACAGTATTTACAAATCCTGTATATTCTTATTGAAAGGACACATTATTGATAAATCTTGTGTCTTCTTATTGACAGTACACAGTATTGATAAATCCTTTATCTTCTTATTGACAGGACACAGTATTGTTAAATCTTGTGTCTTCTAATTGACAGTAAACAGTGTTGATAAATCCTC
>NW_013806072.1:0-523 GCF_000517525.1 Limulus polyphemus | reverse complement strand
CACGTCTTTTGCGTCCCTGTGCCCTATTTTCTTTTTTCGACATAATGGGCTAAAAGAATAAATTAATAAATACTGACTACACTATTTAGTTGCAACATTCAAATTGTCAAATGAAAGGAAGCATTCTACTTTTCTAAGTTCCTAACCACAAATTATATTTAAATTATACAATTATAGTTTCAACTCAGGACTAATTAGGCACATCTGGACCTGTTTCACTTTAACTGCCATTATTTAGACTACCCATACTTATGTTAATTAATATGACACAACAGTAAGAAAATCAATGTAGATGAGTGTATATGCTGGTAAATCATGCTTATGAGGACCATATAAATTACTGGCAGTTGCTAAATCACACTTAAAAATTCGATAGGTTTAACTACATGAACACTACAGGAGACAAGTCTGAAATTGTTCGAATGAAAATTACACACACTGTGGAGAAGGGTGTCATCATAACATAATATAAGCCTAGAGGTTCAAAGGGTATATTTAATCTTAAAGGTTTTAATAGAATGAG
>NW_013806071.1:0-522 GCF_000517525.1 Limulus polyphemus | reverse complement strand
CACATTACATTCCCCTCTTTTATATACCAGCCTACCCTATATCTAGTAAGAACTAGAGCATTCGCCAAAGTACATGATAGTTCTAGAAACGTTGCGTCACGGTGGTCATGTAACTCGCTGATGCAACAATATTCTTTATATTTTTTAACATTGCTCATGTTTGCATATTTTTTGTATTAAGGTTTTGCAGACACGTGATGCATGCTTGTCTACCATTTTGACCGTCTGGCTAGAGTCTATAGTACCCTGATATACCACGTGCAAGTTCAACTCAGCAAAGTTTAAAGTGCGATAAATTATGTCAGATACTTTTTCACTGACATTATCCAATGATGATAAGCATCTACAGAGAGAACATCGACAGCGATACCTGGAGAAGCTGAAGCTAACGGGCTTGCAAAAGGACATTACGTTTTGCCAGACGGACTACCTTCCGATATCGTGAGAGGCGCAGCCACATCGCTATCAGAATTCACCCCTTACGACTTCCTTTTTTCTTTGATTGGCGTGAATGAAATTTGG
>NW_013806070.1:0-524 GCF_000517525.1 Limulus polyphemus | reverse complement strand
GAAAAACATTAATATAAGTTTAACATAACAGCAAATGTACAACGTTTCAACAAGGTTTTGTCATCATCAGGTACCATTACCCATTCAAGCCGTCTCCAGCCATTATTAGTCTCAAAGTGGGTTCCTCGTCATCGAATTTGAATTCTATCAGTAAATTCAAGTTTGTAGGTTTTAAAACACGCACTTTATGATGTGAAATAATCCCAATTAGGTTTAGTGTTTCTAATGAGATTGTTTTAACGTTTTGGAAAATATAAATAATCTATAGTTGATTTGATAAGACTAATAAATGGTAGGTTTTCAAAAAGAAATATTTTCCACTTTGTATCTTTTAAATTCCCTATATTCGGCCAATTTATAAAAGTCGTGTCTTTGTACACAATATTATTAAATATTGAAACTATTTATATGTTTATTTATCCTGAAATCTTTTAACATTAGAATTCGTCCCTATTTCGTTTTTTCTCACTCAGCACGCTAAACATATTAAAGCGATTTTTAAGTCTTTCAAACCAACCAAGATA
>NW_013806069.1:0-631 GCF_000517525.1 Limulus polyphemus | reverse complement strand
ATTTACGGTGGGACTATATATGTGTATAAATAATGTGTAAATGTGTTCCTTTGTGTTCCTTTACATTATTTATACACTATATAGTCCCACCATTTACGTCTAGACTATACCTGTGTATAAATAATGTAAAGGAATACAATTACGTCTAGACTATACCCGTGTATACATTTGTATCACTTCTATCTCTAGTACTTCGTTGAAGTACAATATTCAACAAGAAACTGAAGTAACTGATTAAAAAACTAACTAGTTCAGTAATCTACCCACCACTGTAATAGCTCCACTGATCATTCATGTTTATATTGTTCAAATCGTTTCTTACATTTACAAGAAAGTTCAAGTCGTTATCTGCAAGTCGATCATCATGTGACGTTAATCTTCTCTCAAGCCAATAACAACGGAAACATCAAATAGAACAAACACTGCCTACACTACTACCTCCTAATTGGCTAGCTTTTTTTTTCTTTCCCAGTAGCCCAGCGATAAGTCAGAGAGTTTCTAACGCCAAAGAATGGGTTTCGATCCCCACAGTAGGCACAGCACAGATAACCTATTTATAGCTTTGTACTTTACGACACATAAACCTACTGGATTATGAAGTTCCAAAAACCAATGGTATATTAATCTTCTA
>NW_013806068.1:0-1041 GCF_000517525.1 Limulus polyphemus | reverse complement strand
CATTATCAGCGTCTCTAACTAATTTTGCTCTGCCTTTACAATAAACAGGGAACGTATTTTTGAAATCTCTTCTAACGATTTAAATAATTTACCCCCTAAACAATAGAAAAATATGCCAACCTTCATCACAATATTGTTGTTGTTTATCATTTGTTTCTCTTTAGCTTCGGAGAGTTCTCTTTAGTAATCATAGTGGATGATGAAGTTACTCAGGACAAATTAGAGACCTTTGCTGTCTAATCCTCAAGTGTTTTCTGCTTTCTTGGAAAACACTGAACCCCCCCCCCCCCTACTCTTAAAATATTGTCTTTACCTCTACTTAGTTATTAACCATGATATAAGAATATTTCTCTTTTAAAAAGTTTTTTTAGCTCTCCAGTTATAAGGTGCTAAGCATGTGGCCTAATGTGCAACAGTTTGAAACTGCAACTACACGCCACTGCACTTTATCATTGGTATTGTGAGAATTTGAAACAATGATTTGAGCTAGCAAAGGCTTACAAGCTGAAAGTTCACAAACACCTAACTACAATGGACGTCTATGCATTCACTCTTTTTAAACTTGGGATTAGGATCCGATATATACACATGGAAAAAAGTTAAGCACCCCCAAATATTTTTCAGGATTGTTTATTGAAAATAAGGTTTAATTTTCATGATGTTGAGCAATGTTCATAATTTCAAACATAATTAAAAGGATGTGAGCGTTCAGGTGTGACATTTAAATCAGGCGCGTTTTTTTCCCCACGTGCAACTTGCTCCCTTCTTCACAACAGTTAGAAGCTCACATGCACCAAGAATGGCGACAGATAAAGCTTCAACAAATCAGACGTCTAACTGGCAGTATGCAGCGCAGGGTTGCAGCAGTCATCCAGGCAAACGGTGGATATACCCGATATTGACATTTCGATGACTAATTATCAATGTGTGGGTCATGATTGACATTTTGTAATGTGATTTGACAACTCAATAACGTTTTTGAGCTTTCACTGACAATACTTATTAAAGATAATTTTAAGCGTGAAAACTAGTCCATATTTT
>NW_013806067.1:0-869 GCF_000517525.1 Limulus polyphemus | reverse complement strand
TTACTTGGTACAACAACTCCACGAACACCTTGGTGTAACTATAGTTACCGAACTTATAACCACCATACTCATCTTTAGCGTTATTGGTACACCAACTCCAGGAACACCTAGGTGTAACTCTAGTTACCGAATTTATAACCACCATACTCATCGTTAGCGTTATTTGGTACCTAGTTACACCTAAGTGTTCATGTAGTAGTTTAGTTACCGAATTTATAACCACCATACTCATCTTTAGCCGATGAGTATGGCCAAATAACGCTAACTACAACTACGTTGGTTACGAATTCGATTACTAGAGTTACACCTAGGTGTTCGTGGAATACTCATCTTTAGCGTTATTTGGTACAACAACCCCACGAATACCTAGGTGTAACTCTATTTACCGAATTTATAACCACCATACTCATCTTTAGCTTTACTTGGCAAAACTACTCCATTAACACCTAGGTGTAACTATAGTTACCGGATTTATAACAACCATACTCATCTTTAGCGTTATTTGGTACACTAACTCCAGGAACACCTAGGTGTAACTCTAGTTGCCGAATTTATAACCACCATACTCATCGTTAGCGTTATTTGGTACAACTACTCCACAAACACCTAGGTGTAACTCTAGTAATCGAATTCGTAACCAACATACTCATCTTTAGCGTTATTTGGTTCAATAACTCCACGAACACCTAGGTGTAAATCTAGTTACCGAATTTATAACCACCATACTCATCGTTAGCGTTATTTGGTACAATTACTCCACGAACACCTAGGTGTAACTCTAGTAATCGAATTCGTAACCAACATACTCATCTTTAGCGTTATTTCGTACAACAACTCCACGAACACCTAGGTGTAACTCTAGTTACCGA
>NW_013806066.1:0-524 GCF_000517525.1 Limulus polyphemus | reverse complement strand
TATGGGGTTACACATTCGGAAACTAAAGTTACACCAAGGTGTTCATGGAGTAGTTGTACCAATTACAATAAAGATGAGTATAGTGGAGATAAATTCGGAAACTAGAGTTACAAATAGGTGTTCATGGAGGAGTTGTACCAAGTAGGGCTAAAGATGAGCATAATGGTTATAAATTCGGTAATTAGAGTTAGACCTAGGTGTTCATGGAGTAGTTCTACCAAGTAAGGCTAAAGATGAGTATGGTGGATATAAATTTGGTAACTAGAGTTACACCTAAGTGTTCATGGAGTAGTTGTACCAAGTAACGCTAAAGATGAGTATGGTGGTTAAAAATTCTTTAACTAGCGTTACAACTAGGTTTCATGGAGTAGTTGTACTAAGTTAGGCTAAAGATGAGTATGGTGGTTATAAATTCGGTAACTAGAGTTACACCTACGTGTTCGTGGAATAGTTGTACCAAGTTAGGCTAAAGATGAGTATGTTGGATATAAATTCGGTAACTATAGTTACACCTAGGTATTTAA
>NW_013806065.1:0-523 GCF_000517525.1 Limulus polyphemus | reverse complement strand
ATACTTTTGTAATTTTGACATCCAGTTACTAATAACTGACACTGTAATAATTATGATATCCATTTTTTAATAACTGATACTGTAATAATTTTGATATCCAGTTACTAATAACTGATATTGTATTAATTTTGACACTCAGTTACTAATAATTGACACTGTATTAATTTTGACATCCAGTTACTAATAACTGACACTGTAATAATTATGATATCCAGTTACTAATAACTGATATTGTATTAATTTTGACACTCAGTTATTAATAATTGACACTGTATTAATTTTGATAACCAGTTACTAATAACTGATACTGTAATAATTTTGATATCCAGTTACTAATAACTGATACTGTAGTAATTTATACACCCAGTTACTAATAACTGACACTGTAGTAATTTTGACATCCAGTTACTAATAACTACACTGTAATAATTTTGACATCCAGTTACTTACAATTGATACTGTAATAATTTTCATATCCAGTTACTAATAACTTACACTGTAATAATTTTGATATCCAGTTACT
>NW_013806064.1:0-1326 GCF_000517525.1 Limulus polyphemus | reverse complement strand
TGACTATCTGCCTTCCCTCTAGTCTCTCACTGCTAAATTAGGGACGACTAGCTCAAATAGCTCTCGTGTAGCTTTGCGCGAAATTCATAACAAATCAAACCTCCACGCAATCCCAAAATAGCCAATTTTGACACCATAAAAATCGTGAAAAACACAGAAAAATACGAAAATCTGTCTATATCACTGCTTGGGACCTACAAGAAGGTACTAAATCTCATGTAAGTTGGTTGACATACACATGTAAGTTGGTTGACACACACATGTAAGCTGATTGACACACACACACATGTAAGTTGGTTGACACACACATGTAAGTTGGTTGACACACACACATGTAAGTTGGTTGACATACACATGCAAATTGGTTGACACACACACATGTAAGTTGGTTGACACCCACACATGTAAGTTGGTTGACACCCACACATGTAAGTTGGTTGATATACACATGTAAGCTGGTTGACATACACATGTAAGTTGGTTGACATAAACATGTAAGCTGGTTGACATACACATGAATAATTCACGAAAACCACAAATTTTGCTCTCCTCGCTGAAAAATTGTGCAAAAAGACAAAAATACCAAGATTGGCTATATCTCTGTTTGGGACCTGTAAAAAATAAGTATCTTTGTAACAAATTCCGTGTAAATACGGCGGAGTAATTGTCAAAAAACCCTAAAATTATGCTTTTGGGGCATCACGACCCCCCTATAATTACTAAAAATGGGAAAGTCTGCCATTTTTGTTTGTCACTAAATGGGACCTGCAGAAAAGTATCTTTGTACCAAATCCCATGTAAACTGGTCAAAATACGGCCGGGTAATTGACCAAAACCCACAAAAATTATGTTTTTTGGTGAGGTTTGAACCCCCTCTAAAAAGACTCAAAATGAGCAAACCCAACGTTTTTCGTATGCCAATGAGTTGGACACATGAAAATATATGTTTGTGCTAACTGTCATCTTGATTGGTGTATGACCGCACACGAATGGGGGTCGATTGGTAAATGCTTAGAACAAGAAGAAATACACTGTCTCTCCGCGGAGAGATAATTATCATAATCATTAAAAGATGGCATATTAACATGTACCCTAATTGAAAATTCAAGCTGCTGATTAAATGTTTGAAATCCTTGGAACCAGTTATTTGGACAAGGTGTTTAAAATGTAATTTACTGCAGGTCAGTACCTTTTTTTTATACTAATTTCTTCTGCCTAGCTTATAGAATTATTGTATTTGTCAGAATTTAGATATGGGCCGGCTTTTTTACAGCAGGTGTCTGTGACTTGTTGGCGATAAAGCTCAACAATAAGCAAACAGCACAC